>NW_026262998.1:352500-442500 GCF_947179515.1 Apodemus sylvaticus
GAAAAGCAAAGGGTGCTTGGGGTAATGATTATCTATAATACCATGGAAACTACAGTGCAATATGGCCCAGTCATCAATTGCTCCACGTAATATTTGCACTTGAAAAGCAGTATATGGAATAATCAGGGAGGCTGGATATCTCCCAAAAAAACTGCACACACTGTTGCATTCCATTAAAGGCCAATTTTGCAACAGCAGTGGTGTAATGCTCTATGGATTTTGCTGGTGAGGCTTTAAGATGAATCCATAATAAGGGCCCTGCCTGCTATAACAGCCCTGTAGGCTACAATAAGGTAGTCAGAATGCACAGGATGATATCCAAGTCCTCTGTGCAACGATATAGTACTGCATCCTGTAGTCCTTGCTCTACCTTCCTCAAGGCCACTCGAGCCTCCTTAGTTAGTTGTCTAGGAGAATCCAGGGCTGAATCACCAGCCAAAAGATTGAATAATGGCTTTAATTCATAATTAGGTATTTTCAAATAGCTTCGGATCCAGTTTATATCACCCAACATCTTCTGAAAGTCATTAAGTGTCTTGAGATTATCTTTTCTAATTTCAATCTTTTGTGGAACTACTGTAAGAGGATCCAATCTTGCTCCTAAATAAGAGACTACACTATTTTTTTAACCTTATCAGGGGCAACAAACAATTGCTTTCTTCTCAATAATCTTATTAGCTCTTCATAAGCCTGATCCAAAACCTTCTCATCTTTATTACTCAGAAGGATATCATCCATGTAGTGGATGCATCTTACTCTGGAATATTGCTCTCTTAGAGGAGCGATGACAGCACTCACGAATACTTGACACATAGTGGGGCTATTAGCTATGCCGTGAGGTAACACTTTCCATTCATACCTCTTATCATGTACCTCGAGATTACAGGAAGGGATGGTAAATTCAAACCGCTCCCTGTCTTTAATGCAGAGGGGGATTGAAAAGAAACCGTCTTTTATATTGATTACTATGACAGGCCAATGGCTAGGTAAGGCAGACAACAAGGGACTCTGCACTGGACCCATCACTTGCATTTGTTGATTAATAGCACCGAGGTCATGAAGCAGCCTCCATTTTCCTGTTTTCTTTTTTATAAGGAAAACGGGTGTGTTCCAAGGAGATACTGAGGTTTGTATGCGCCCAAGAGAGAGCTGTTCACTTACTAAGGAATGAGCTGCTGCAAGGTTTTCAGAGGAAAGGGGCCATTGAGGAACCCACACCGGTTCCTCTGTCTTCCATGTGATAGGAATGCCCTCCTCAATGGCCCCTAGGAAAAATCCAGACCTTGCCAATCGGGTCTTTGTTGAGCAACAACTGGGCTAGTCCTTCCTTGTAAAAATTTTCCAATGCCCCTTCCGGGGTAAAGCCCCATCTGCTTCATGAATTGTTGCGAGACTTCCGAATATTAATTGGTTAATTTATAGCCCATAATCTTCAGCAAATCCCTCCCCCATAGGGTGATTGGCAAATCTAGGACATAGGGCTGTATCACGCCAGAGTGTCCTTCCTGATCTTGCCACTTGAGCTGTCTTGCACTAATATCCGGGGCCTTTGCATAACCCAAGCCCTGTAATGTTTGAGAGGAGATCTGGATTGGCCATCTTGCCAGCCAATCCTTTTTAGCTATTATGCTTTTGTCAGCTCCAGTGTCCAGTAGTCCCTGAATTTGTCTATTTTCAATTTGCAATTCTACAATGGGGCGCTGGTCAAAATCCAGTGCCATAAATGTTAGGTCATTGCCAGTGGATCCGAACCCTTTTTCCCCCTACTTATTTTCTGAGTTGGAAACTTTGCATGCAAATTAGGGAGCACAATGAGCTGAGCTATCCTATCTCCTGGGGAAATAACTGTAATTCCTTTTGGGGACTCTACCATTATCTTGACTATTCCTTTGAAATCTGGATCAATAATCCCCAGGTGCACTATTAAGCCTCTCAAAGCAGTGGATGATCTACCAATGAGTAGGCCCATGGTATTAGGGTCAAGGGGTCCTTTAAAATCAGTATCAATTATTTGGATTTCCATTTGAGGAGTTAATATGAGCCTGGAGGTGGAGCAGTGGTACAATCCTGCAGAACCAGCAGTGGCTCTCCACGGTCCCTTGGATGGCGAAGGGACGGCCATCTCTCTGATGTGGGACTGGTGGTTTGTTCCTCTATGGCCCCATATATTTGTGGGCCCTGGGGACAAGGGCCCCGCTGGCCGTTTTTTGGCCAAGCACCTCCATAGCCAGACGGAAGGGGCTCTCCATGTATGTCCTTAAGGGACCTACACTCATTAGCCCAATGATTTCCCTTTTTGCATCTGCGACACAACCCAGGTTGTCTAGGGTGTAGAAAAATTTCACCTGTGCCTGTGCTTCCTCTTTCCAGACATTGGTTTTTAAGATGGCCCAGATTTCCACACCTGAAGCAAGCTCCTGACTGTGGCTTCCTGTTCTGTGTTAACTGCACCACAGCCGCAGCAAGACCTGCATTAGTCAGCGTCCCTCCTAACTCTCTGCACGCTTTTATCCATTCCTCTATCCCCTTGTTTTTGAACGGGGTCATAGCTGCACGGTACTCCTTTGTGCATTGTTCAAAAGCAAGCTGCTTTATTAGGGGCCCTGCCAAATCCACATTGCCAAAAATTCTGGTGGCAGTCTCGAGGAGTCGATCAACAAAATCAGAGAAAGGCTCCATAGGCCCTTGAATAACCTTGGTAAGATTTCCTGTTACCTCCCCTTTATTGGGAAGGGACTTCCAAGCATTTAAAGAAATATCATTGGTTTGATTGTATACTTGCACCGGATAACCAGTCTGTTGTTTGGAGTACCTTCCTTGACCCAGGAGCATATCCCTATCCCATTGTGGGTTGCCTGCCGCTATGTTAACTGCCTCCTGCTCAGTTGCAAATTCTATAAGGAATGCTCTCCAGTCAAAGTATTGTCCTGGGCTTAGGCAGGCACGAATCAATGAACTCCAATCCCCAGGAGTCATACAGTGCCTAGTGAGAGCCTCAACTTGAGACACCGTGAAGGCAGCGGATGTTATATAATTTCGAACTGATTCGGCCAGAAATTTAATAACTTTAAAGTCTAAAGGCTCATGACTCCTTTGCCCTTGTGGATTCTGAAACACTGGATAAGCTAAAGAGAACTTGGTGCGAACCTGTGACCAAACTTGTGGACAAAAGGAACTCCCTGTATACAGGGTAGTCACTAGATTAGGTGTAGGAGTGGAAGGTGCTGGCGGGGTGAGGACGGCCACACTCATTGATTGCACTGCCACCCCTGACTTATCTCTAAGTTTCTTCCACTGTTTTAGGCTTGCTCCCTCCAACTGTTCAACCAGAGCATGTATCTCCTCCTCCTCAAGATCAGAATCTTCTGAACTAAAATCTCCTAACCCTTCTGAGGCAGGGTAGAGAGACTTTGCCCCCTTTTTCCTTAACACTCTCTGCCTTTTCTGATCTTTCCTCTTGTAAGATTTCTAAAGCAGTTTGTCCATCCTCTAATGCCTTACAGCATTTTTATCTTCTAAACAGCCTCTAACAAGCTTCCAAATAGGTTTTACTCCTCCTTTGAGTGTGCCCTGATCCCAGGCTAAGTCCAGATCCTTCCCTAACCCATCCCAGCAGGCGACCGTTAGGCTGCCATAAACAGCGAACCAGGGTGCCATGGTATTACATTCATTAAGAAATCTCTCTAAGGTCGATTTCTTGATCTTTAAATTCTTTGATAAAAGCAGCTCCTGAAGAGCCAGAAAAATTGGATGAGACTGTGAGGTCCCCATTTTAAAAATTAAGGCTCTAAGTCCTTTACAAAAAGAAAGCAGAAAAAAAGGTAGGACACTGCTATCAGAGCAGGGTCCATAAATTGAAACTCTTTACTTTTCACTAGGTTGCTAATCTGCGAACTTAAACCTCCACGGACTTTACTTTCACTTTTGGTTTGCCTTCTGCAAACTTTTCCCTTCCTCTTTGTTTACAGAGAGGAACAGGCTGTCCGTTTTTAAAGGTCCCTTTTGTCCCACCTTTCCTGGGAACTTTATTGTCTCTCACTGAGAACTTTATTGTCCCATTTAACCAGGAACTTTATTGTCTCATTTAACCGGGACCTTACCAGCGCGCTACCCTAACTGCGAGAAGTTCTGATCTTCAAACCCCACGAACAAGGAGAGATTCTTGTCCCGGGTTTCAGTTGTCGCGTCCTCCCTTGTCGGCAAGGAATGAGGCAACCCAGGAAAATCTTCTTCAAGCAGTTTACTCAGGACCCTTGTACTTCTTCTCCCCTGTACTACTTCTTCTCCCTCCTGTACTTCTTCTTCTTCTGACCCTGAGAGAATCAGCCCAGCCCTTAAATACTAATAGCCAGCCAATCAGGCTTAGCCACGTGGGCATTGCTGATAGGTTGTATCCATGCGGAAATCGCAAGACTTAACAGGCTCCTCCCAAATAAAGACTTGTTAACTGTTAACAACAGTTAACGACAGTTAACGGGCAAGCAGCTTCCTACATTGTTCCATACATACTTTTGTTTTGTTTTGTTTTTTATTCGATGTATTTTTTATTTACATTTCAAATGATTTCCCATTTTCTAGCCCCCCACTCCCCAATAGTCCCAAAAGTCCCAGAAGCGACGTTTTCGTTTTGCCCTATACTGCTTCACTGAGTCTTTCCAGATAAGGGACCACACCTCCTTTCTTCTTGTACCTCATTTGATGTGTGGATTATTTTTTGGGTTTTCCAGTTTTATAGGTTAATATCCACTTATTAGTGAGTGCACACCATGATTCATCTTTTGAGTCTGGGTTACCTCACTTAATATGATGTTCTCCAGCTCGAACCATTTGCCTAAGAATTTCATGAATTCATTGTTTCTATGGCTGAATAGTATTCCATTGTGTATATATACCACATTTTTTGCATCCACTCTTCTGTTGAGGAATACCTGGGTTCTTTCCAGCTTCAGGAAATTATAAATAGGACTGCTGTGAACATAGTGGAGCATGTATCCTTATTACATGCTGGGGAATCTTCTGAGTATATGCCCAGGTGTAGTATAGTAGGATCTTCTGGAAGTGAAGTGTGCAGTTTTCGGAGGAACCGCCAGACTGATTTCCAGAGTGGTTGAACCAATTTGCAACCCCACCAGCAGTGGAGGAATGTTCCTCTTTCTCCACATCCTCGCCAACACCTGCTGTCTCCTGAATTTTTAATCTTAGCCATTCTGACTGGTATAAGGTGCAATCTCAGGGTTGTTTTGATTTGCATTTCCCTAATGACTAATGAGGTTGGGTATTTTTTAAGATGTTTCTCCGCCATCGGAAGTTCTTCAGGTGAGAATTCTGTGTTTAACTCTGTACCCCATTTTTAAAGGGTTATTTGTTTTTCTGGAGTCTAACTTCTTGAGTTCTTTATATGTATATTGGATATTAGCCCTCTATCTGATGTAGGGTTGGTGAAGATCTTTTCCCAATTTGTTGGTTGCTGATTTTTCTTTTGTTGGTGTCCTTTGCCTTACAGAAACTTTGTAATTTTATAAATTATTATTTGTTGAAAAGGCTATCTTTTTTTCCATTGGATGTTTTCAGCCCCTTCTTGAGTATCAAGTTGCCATAGGTGTGTGAGTTCATTTCTGGATTTTCAATCCCGTTTCATTGATCTGCCTGCCTGTCACTGTACCAATACCATGAAGTTTTTAACATTTTTGCTCTGTAGTATTGCTTGTGGTCAGGGATACTGATTCCACCAGAATTTCTTTTGTTGCTGAAAATAGTTTTAGCTATTCTGGGTTTTTTGTTATTCCAGATGAATTTGAGAATTGCTCTTTCTAACTCTGTGAAGAATTGAGTTGGGATTTTGGTGGGTATTGCATTGAATCTGTATATTGCTTTTGGCAAAATGGCCATTTTAACTATATTGATCCTGCCAATCCATGAGCATGGGAGGTTTTCCCATTTTTTAGGTCTTCTTCCATTTCCTTCTTCAGTGTCGTGAATTTTTGTCTTACAGATCGGCAATTGTTGGCTGTTTCACAACAGTCCTTTTGTAAAGGGACCACTAATGTAAATTCATATTTGTTTACCTCCAAGAAAAGTTTGAGCACCCTATTATGGCTCTGTTGCTATGTTAATACAAAAATATGAGATAGAGTCAGAAAAATGTTTAATAAAAAATGATATTTATTCCTTAGTCCAAAGAGCCATTACATTGGTTTTTGAAGAATACTAGTAGTTGGCCTTTTGCATAGAAAAATTTTAAGGCAAATTTGATAATCTTTATTTCAAACACAAAATTTTTAAAATTTGCCTCTCTATATATTTTTGTTAAAGTATGCATACAGTCAATAAATAATGCATTTACTATATTTATAAACAACTCCTCTATGATAGAGAAATATAAACATTTAGATTGCATGTTTATTATCTTAAATAATTCTCCTGCTTCACAAAAAATTAAATTATGTGCTATAGCCACTTTTTATTAAAATATTAAGTAATCAAGATTTTAATTCGTACACTTATAATTAAAATAAATATCTCATGACTTACAATTGCTTAAAATTATATTTTTTAAAATTATTTATTTTTATAGATATTGCTAATATTCAAATTTTATACGAATATGAATTATAGAGAGTATATTGTATACTCTCTTTTGCTTTTAAGACATTTACAACTCATTCTACATTTTCCAGATTCTTTAATGAAAACAATGCCAGAACAGATTTACATATCAGTCAAATTATAGACTTTACAAAAAGGTTTAATTCTTTATATCATCAAAATAATAATAGCTTAAGACAATAATTTAATATTTCTAGAAATGTACAAGTCAAAGTATAAAGACTTGTCCTTAGTGTCCACAAGTTCTTAATATACCACACAATAGTGGTAATTCTGGAGGATTCGTACCTAATCAAGAGAAAAAAATGTAATTCATATTTGTGATTTAAAAAAATTAATTAAAAAATGTACATATGACTATTAACAGGTTTTCAAGCTTTTAATTATAATTGTGATAAGAGAAGAAGCACCTAAAATTGAATTAGTCATTGCCTATGTTGTTTTTCTATACTAGATTTTTCAATAATTTTACTACAAATATTATAACTAATTTTTACAGTGAGTATTTTGAGATGTTTTGTTAACAATATAATATTAGGCATATTACTGAGATTCCTTATAATCCTCAAGGACAGGATATTGTGGAATAGGCTCATTGAACGTTAAAACAATATTTTCATAAACAAAAGAGAGGAGAATCATATCTCCATACAACACAATTTTTTTAGAATTTCAAAACCATGGAACTCTGAGTGTGGGAAGAGGAAAAGTTTGTGTTTTTTCTACAGTATGCTGAAGGAACATGCTAGCAGCCAGAGTGGTTAACAAGTTATGGAGATCATTGAAAATGGTCTCGGTCCATGACATTTTTAGACAACTTCTGCTAATGCTGACATTACAGACATCTGTAGACTCAACATTCCCCTGCAGAATTTTTATGTCTTATGAACATTTCAGAAGAAACATGCATTCCCTTGATAATCGGCCTTTTCCTGACTACCACTGTGGTGGGTTCTTGAGTAGCAGGGGAATGATTAGGACATTCCATTGTAATCATCGTTAAATTAGCTAAACAATTTCAATTAGCAATAGAGGCTTCTATTGAATCTTATGCTTCCCTGCAAAGGCAAATAGCTCCACTTTCCCAAGTTACAGAAACTAATGTAACATAAATGAAAACCCGCACTATCTCCAGCAAACCTTTAAATTCGCATAGATAGATGTACCAAGGAATTCCATCACACACACACACACAAACACACACTCACACGTGCATATACACACAAACTAAAAAAAAAAAAAACAAAAACAGAAATAAAAATTAAAAAAAAAAATGTACACAGTATCTATGAAAAAAATCCAGCATTTCAAAGGATACTGAAGAAAAAAACCAAAAAAAAAAAAAAAAAAAAAAAAAAAAGGGACAGAAACTATGCTTTAGAAAAGCAAGAAACCACTGAATAGTAATTTTCAACACGTCCACAGGGAGATTACCAAGAAAATTACAAGAAATAGCAGGAAGTAAAAATCACTATTCCTTTATATTCCTTAAACTCAATACACACAATTCCCCCAATGGAAAGACATAGATTAATAGGCTGGATATAAATAGGACCCAATATTTCACTAAATACAGGAAACTCATCTCAGTGTCAAAAACAAACACTACTTCAGAGTAAAAGGCTGGAAATTTTTTTCTAAGCAAATGTTCCCAGGAAATGAGCTGGATTTGTCATTAAAATAAAAGTGATTTTCATCTTAAAGTTGTCAAAAAAGACACAGAAGGACACTTCATGCTTATCAAAGGAAATATCCATCAAGAAGAACTCTCAATTTTGAATATTTATGCTCCAAATACAAGGTCACCTGCATTCATAAAGGAATTTTTACTAAAGCTTAAAGCACACTTCACACCACACAATAATTGAGGGTGACTTCAACACCCCATATTGTTCAATGGACAGATCAGGAAAACACAAAATAAACAGAGATAGAGTGAAAGTAACAAGTTTTGGACCAAATGTATTGAATAGATAAAAAGAATATACATTTTCAGTATGACCATATCCATTATCCACAAAACAGACTTCAACAGATATTAGAAAATCCAAATTATCCCATGCCTCCTGTCAGATCACTATGGAGCAAAGGTTTTATTCAATAGAAACAATAACAACAGAAAGCCTACAGACACATGCAAGCTGAATAGTGCTCTACACAATGATATATTGGTCAAGTTAGAAATATAGAAATAAAACAATTTATCAATAAAGAAACAAAATAAATTTGTGGATTTTAATGAAAATGATGGCAAAGTATTCCCAAATTTATGGAATACTATGAAAGCTGTCCTAAGAGGAATATCCATAGGTCTGTGTGCTTCCAAAAGAAGCTGGAGGAATCACATACTAGCAACTTAACAGCACACATGGAACCTTTAAAACAGAAAGAAGCTAATACATCAAAGAGGAATAGAATGCAGGAAATCATTGACTCACTGCTGAAATCAAATAGGTAAAAGCAAAATAAAACTCTACAAAGAAGCAAGATATCATTGCATTTATCAACTCTGTTATTCTGCTTAGTGTAAGAGTCACATTTGTTTGTTTTAATTTCTACTATTCAGCGATATTAGATTATTTCCAGCCTAATATCTGTGACATAAGATGAAGCCACCGTCAGTGTTTTGAGATAAAGGTAAATAAATTCAGATGTTCTGAAGATGTACATGAACCAAACACAATTGTTAAAAATGTCACTAAGATGATGTGTAAAGACATTCTCTTGTACTCCTAGATTGGCACCTACTACAACTGTTATTATAGATGACTCCACAAGAAAACAGTGAACTCATATGTAAAGACCAACAACCCAATATAAGTCAGAAGATTATCATACCTTATTGAAAGGGATATTGAAGGATTTTAACAGCCAGAGATGTCAAGGATATAAAAATCAAAGCTAAAGAATCAACCTTACTCTGCTAATGTTGGTTCACTTTGACTGTTACAAAAAAATGCATCTCCATGGAAATCCTGCATATTTATGTTATAGTTTCTGTTTATATGGTTCTCAGATCAGAGGGAATAGGTACTGTTCCTTTTCCTTTTGCTTTTTTTAATATCCATGTCTACCTAATAGGTTTTCTTTTTTTATATTTTTATTTTCTATAATATTTGTTTACATTCCAAATGGTTTCCCCTTTCCCGGATCCCCCCTCCCCATATGTCCCATAAACCTTCTTCTCTCCATCCCTTCTCAAATCACCTCCCTCCTTTTTCTCTGTCCTTATATTCCCTTCCAATGCTAGATCAATCCTTTCTAGGATCAGGACATTCTCCATACTTCTTCATCCTTAGGAAGAAATCTGAATAGATTCATTACAACTTTATATTATTTTTAATATAGACAAATGACTGGGGATGTGTATGGTTTATGCCGTAGAAGAGATAAGGTTAAAGAAAGTGATTTGAGAAAATATATTAAATGAAAAACAGAAAGTGAGCATGTAGGGATATAAAAATAAACTGTGTACAAGGTTAGTCTCTATGGTAAAAATAAGAAAAAAATTCACAACTTAGGAAATATTTCTTTTCATAATGATCTAGTATAGTGTTCTATATTATATTACATTGAAGGGTTTTTAGTTACATCTTTAGCTCAATACAGGATTGTATATAAATCAATAAATCTTTAAAATGGCCTTGTTCTAGCAATATCTCAAGGAGACTAGTGAACTCTCTGCTATAGAAAATATATGAATAGCTAAACCATTTGCTATATAAGAAAACCACATCAGACCATTTGGATGACTTTGACTTCCATATGCACCCTTGGAAAGGTTGATTTCAAGTATAAATCCATACCCACTCACAAAACGCATTTTATATATATAAATATTTCTGTTTCTACTTCCCAAGAATATGGGTGGAAAGAAGAATGCTTATAGAGCATCTGGGGAGATGGAGAACTGGGAAAGTTGAAATCATTTGGGATGTACACAAAGAATAAAAAAGAAATGGGGCCACCAAGTATAAAGAGGAAATTACTAGTCACTTAGGTTTGGACTTCCTTCATGCTATGTAGTCAGTGAGGCAACTGTCTTGTCTCAACTCTATTGTTCCTTTTGCCAAAATCTATTGTTTTCTGACTTAAGACAAATAATATATAACTTACAGAGACCTATATCCAGGCATACTTTCGTATATATTGTGTACAAAAGAGTAAACCTAATTCAGTTCAAGGAATTTTTTTTTTCTGTTTCTCCACTATTTCATTTTCATCTGCCTAGAATTAAGCTAAAGGTCGCCAGCTCCATCACTGCAGCATTATCTGTCAGTTAAGGAAATGTGGGCATCTTTTAAGGATTGAATGGCTTCTATGACTATTATTCTATCCAACATCTCACAATTAAAAATTGTCTCGTCTGCTTTTCAAGGATGATTGGTCAGAAACTTATATGAGACAGAGTGTCTCTTGTCATCATTCATCATGGTATGGATTTGTAGCACTAAAATGACAGTTTGCGTTGATTAATATCTGAGTTTAAGGGAGGGCTGATACAGTCCATCTTAGGTTTGTAACTAAGGACTCGGTTCCCATGTGACATGTTTTCTCCCATGACATCAACAGGACATTATGTGAATTTCTCTTGTATCCTGGAGAACCATTGTCATCCCCAGTGATGATACCAGTGTTATAACAACAACAGCTCCAACGATTTTCAAACAGTGCTTTCTGGCTACCTCCATGTACATGTGGAAAAGCCTGTGTATACTTAGAAGAAAAAAAAAATGGGGATGTAGAGGGTTGAGCATGAGGCAGAAGAAAGCTTGCATTCTGTTTCAGTAAAACCAACATGTAAGAAGTGGTCCTGGTGTCTGCCTAATGATGTTTAAGCAGGGATATGGATCTTCCTGAAGGAGGTGCCCTTGAGCTGGGCAATCCAATGAGCCTCAGTAATTTTTGCATATCAGGATAAAAAATAATTCACTGCTTATCCTAATTTCTGAAAATTAAGTATAGAATATTACGTGTTGCATTCTCCAAACAGAGGCTGACTAGTCCAAAGATATCAATCTTGAACTTTTACATTTTCTTTACTAGAGGCAGGGAGATGAGAGGGATTTAACTAGTGTATAAAGACAAGTGTTCAGGAGTTTTCTAGTGCTTTCCCCTAGGCTGCCATCTTAGGTAAACTTTAAAAAAAGGGAAAGATGAAATGAATCTGAATTACAATAATTCTTGTTTTCCTAATATATTTTGTATAATTGCCCTGTTTCAAACAGAGAGATTGTCAAGAACTTTTCCTAATTTATAAGCTTCAATATTGTCTAATTATTTTTGCTTTAGAGGAACCTTGTAATTACATGAGGTTCAATTTATCAATTGTTGATTTTAATAGCTTAGACATTTATCATTTCTTTAGAATATGGACTCTTGCAAAATTATCAATGCAATTCATTGACATTTCTGACTTTCTCCTATATGAGATCCAAAGTTCCTATTTTTATATTAAGTTCATTTATTCTGTTGGATGTTACATTTGTGCAGGGTGATAAATATATTTTCATTCTCCTATATATAAACATTCAGATAGAGGAACACAATTTGATGAGGATGCTTCTTATGTCAGTTAAATGACTGAATATTTTATAAAAGTTTAAATGTCCATAGATGTGTTTATTTTGGGGATTTTTTTTCAATTGAAATTATCAACCAGTATGATTTTGTACAAATGAGAGGCATTTATTATTATTTTATAGAGGAACTACTAGAGGTAAGTGATGGCAATTTCTCACAAAGTTTTTTGATTATTTTGCATTCTTTAAGTGATCCTAAATTTTTGTCCATTTGATGTTGAGAATTGTAATATTAAGGTTTATAAAAAATGTGTTTATAAAATAATTTAAAAATATTTTTTTTTCTGGAAAAACACTCTGATACAATTCTAAGCATAGAATTGCATTTATAATACAAATGTAAAATGAAGTGGAATTAATTTCTGAAGAAAATGAAGATTTGCTTTTTTTATTTATATATTTTTTATTTACATTTTAAATTATTTCCCCTTTTCTGGGTCCACTATCCCCGCAAGTCCCATAAGACCTCTTCCATCCCCCTGTTCTTCCATCCACCCCTTCTCAATTCCCTGTGCTGGAATTCCCCTATACTCTTGCACTGAGTCTTTCCAGAACCAGGAGCCACTCCACCATTCTTTTGGGACATCATTTAATTTGTGGATTATGTCCTGGGTATCAATGTTTTTAGCTTAATATCCACTTATCAGTGAGTGCATACCAAGATTGACCTTTTGAGACTAGGTAGCCTCACTTAGTATGGTGTTCTCCAGCTCCATCCATTTGTCTAAGAATTTCAGGAATTCATTGTTTCTAATCGCTGAATAGTACTCCATTGTGTAAATATACCACATTTTTTGTATCCATTCCTCCTTTGAAGGACACCTAGGTTCTTTCCAGCTTCTGGCTACTATAAATAGTGCTGCTATGAACATAGTGGAGCATGCGTCCTTATTGCATGCTGAAGAATCCCCTGGATATAGGCGCAGGAGTGGTATAACAGGGTCCTCAGAAAATGGCATGCCCAGTTTTCTGAGGAACCGCCAGACTGATTTCCAAAGTGTTTGCACCATTTTGCAATCCCACCAGCAGTGGACGAGGTGAAAACTCAGGGTTGTTTTGATTTGCATTTCCCTAATGATTAATGATGTTGAATATTTCTTAAGGTGTTTCTCAGCTCTCCGATGTTCTTGATGTGAAAATTCTTTGTTTAGCCCCGTATCCCACTTTTTATGGGGCTATTTGGTTCTCTGGCTTCTAGTTTCTTGAGTTCTTTTTACATATTAGATATTAGCCCTCTGTCGGATTTAGGGTTCGTGAAGATCATTTCCCAGTCTGTTAGTTGACGTTTTGTCCTCTTGAGAGTGTCCTTTGCCTTACAGACACTTTGCAGTTCTATGAGGTCCCATTTGTCAATTCTTGATCTTAGAGCAGAAGCTATTAGTGTTTTATTCAGGAACTTTTCCCCTGTGTCCATGTCCTCCAGGGTCTTCCCCAGTTTCTTTGCGATTAGTTTCAGTGTGTCAGGTTTTATATGGAGGTTCTTGATCCATTTGGAGTTGAACTTGGTACAAGGAGTTAAGAATGGATCGATGCACATTTTTTCTGCATGCTGACCTCAAATTGAACAAGCACCATTTGTTGAAAAGACTATTTTTTTCCACGGCATGCTTTCAGCTACTTTATCGAAGACCAAGTGACCATAAGTGTGTTGGTTCATTTCTGGGTCTTCAAACTTATTCCATTTATACACTTGCCTGATATTGTACCAATACCATGCAGTTTTATCACTATTGCTCTCGAGTAGAGTTTAAAGTCTGGGATACTGAATCCCCCTGAAGCTCTTTTACTGTTGAGAATAGTTTTAGCTGTCCTTGGTTTTTTGTTATTCCAGATGAATTTTAGAATTGCTCTTTCTAGCTCTATGAAGAACTGGGTTGGGATTCTTATGGGGATAGCATTGAATCTGTAGAATGCTTTTGGCACTCAGATACAATTCTAGGCATACAAATGCATTTAGAATATAATTAAAAAATAAGAGTAGATATTTTTGAATATACTGAAGTTTTCATCTAAGCTGTGTGTGAGACAATTGAGGAATATATAGATTAATTGATAATATTGAAGTTTATTTTTTAAAAACCCAATAATATAATAGGCATATAAATCTTTCCCATTTTATCATTTCCTAAAGATATCCTTTGCGAACCTATGCAACTTTCCTAAATTATCCTATGCAATCCTCAATTTTGTGTTACAAATGTTATATGAAAATCGTCTCTTTTATCAGGAAATGTTACCACTTCATTTATCAATTATATTCTAAAAGTATTTGTATGACTATTATTTATGAGTTTTTTTTTAATATACTTCAATATTATCAACTATTCTTTGTCATCCTCAAATTTCACACACAGGATAGATGAGAATCCTCATTATATTCAAAAATATCAATACATATTTTTCAATTATATTTTAATGCATTTGTATGCCTACAATATTTCTGAGTGTTTTTCTGAATAAACCTACAATTTTATCAAAAACACTATGTAAGCCTCAATTTTATCATATATATATTGTATAAATATATGTTATTTCAGGAAATATTTACACTTCATTTTTCATTTATATTCTTAATGGATTTTTATGCCTAGATTTGTATCAGAGTGTTTTTCTGAATCATTTTTTCATTTTTATCAAAAACACTATGTAATCCTCAATTTTATCATACATATGTTGTATGAAAATCTGCAGATTTTCTCTCACATCTGAGATCTCTTGTGAATTCTGGAGGCTCCCCACTCTAAGTTCCAATATTGCCTGTGTCCATTCTGTCTGCTATTGCTGCTCAGGACATCAGTCCAATTCCCTTTCCATTATCTCATCATGTTTTCCCATTCTTCTGTCTTTCTCCTCTTTCACTATATACCTTCCCTCCCACATATTCCACATCACACACATGGGTCTTTCTTTCAGTCCTAGGTTGATTTAGGCATTGTCATTTGTGTATTTGGCTTGTTAAACTTCTTGAATCCTGTGGGTTGTGTAGGTTTTCTGTATTTCTTCGAGTAATAATATATATTACTGAGTACATTCCATGCATGTCCTTTTGGGTTGGAGTAAGTTCCCTAGGGATATTGTTTTCTAGTTACCTCCACGTGCCTTCAGCACTCATGATATCTTCAATCTTTAATGCTTACTGATATTCCATGTTGTAAATGAACACTTTCTGTATCCATTCTTCCATTGTGAAACTTCTGGCTTGTTCCCAGTTTCTACAATCATAAATGAGGTCATTATGACCATAAATTTAGATGTTTTCCTGTTTTATGGTGGGCCAACTTGGGCATACATGCCCCAAATTGTATACATTTGTCTTCAGGTAGAACCGTTTCCCATTTAATGCGGAATCTCCAGATTGATTTCCCGGGTGGTTATCTCAGGTTGCAATCCTATCAGCAATGGGTGAGTGCTCCTCTTTCTCTACATCATTGGCAGCAAGTGCTATTAGGTGAAATTTTGATATTAAGCATTCTGATAATTTTTGGATTTTTAAAAAATCATTTTATTTATTTACATTCTAGACATTGCCCTCCCTCATATTCCTGACTCCCATAGATTGTCATAATATTCTTCCTCCCTTTTGCCTCCAAGAGGCTGCTCTCCTATTCCCCTCACATCTGGCACCCTCCTCCATTTTGGAGCCTCAAGTTCCTTGAAGATCAGGCACATATTTTCCAATTGAGGCAAGACTAGGCAGATTTCGGATATATATGTGTCAACGGCTTCTGACCATGTATTTCCCTGGTAATTATTTCAGTCTCTGCATGTTATAAACAGTCCAGCTTAGTTGGGAGAGTTCCCCCACTCTTATGGAAAGGTAGAAAAAACATAACAACAGCAATTGTACCAAGAGCATTCCACACTTTCAGCCAAATCCCCATCAAAACACTGAAACAATTCTTCATGAATTTAGAAAGAGCAATTCTGAAATTTATCTGAAAAAATCAAAGTAGAAAATAATCTTAAGAGTAAAAAACATTATGGAGGAATTATTATCCATAAACTCAAGTTACTCTACAGTGTAATACTGATGTGAAAAGAATCGTGCTAGAATTACTCATGCAGTAGAACTGAAGACCCAGAAATAAAACCACACAGGGATACTTGATCTTGAGAAAAAAGCCAAAAATACACAATGGAATAAAATGTATCTTCCATAAATGGTACTGACATAAATGGAAACCAGAATGTATCAAAATGAAAATAGAAACACGATTGTCACCTTGTGAAAAGTTTATTTCCAAGTGGATCAAGGGCCACAATACACTATGAGAGGTATGTCAGGATCTTGATTTTTAGAGTACTGGTACATTGTACTTTCTTGGGCTCTGTCAACCTATGTGTAGGCTTCTTGGTTCCTAGTATTGATACTTCACCATTGCCTTGAACAATCAAAGGCAGATGGATATTGATCTTTCATTCAGAAGTGTATAGTCTAATAGTGAACCTGTTTTAAAATGTTTATATATGAAAAGCAGTCTGGGAGGTCACAGCACAGCTCATTCCTGTGGTTCCATGGAGCTTGGGCTTCAGTCCTGAGACTTCTGGCAGTGGCCCTCAGACCTCTCTGCTTCCGGATCCAGATCAGCCTGAGCAGCAGCACCACATCTCCAGGTCTTGGGGTAGTCAAGTGGGGCTTCCGGGCAGCCAGCGGGAGAAGTCGGTGTGCTCCGGTGAATCCAGCAGGACCCAGCAGGAGCCTTCAGGTGCCTGCTTTGGGATCTGAACAGCCTGAGACACAGCGCTCAGTCTACAGGAACTGAGGGAGACCCGGTGTGTACCCAGAAGCAGTCTGGGAGCTCACAGCACAGCTCGTTTCTGTGGCACCACAGAGCTTGGGCTTCAGTCCTGAGGCCTCTGGTGGTGGCCCTCAGACCTCTCCGCTTCCAGATCCAGATCAGCCTGAGTGGCAGTACCACATCTCCAGGTCCTAGGGGAGGCAAGTGGGGCTTCCGGGCAGCCAGCAGGAGAAGTCAGTGTGCTCCGGTGAATCCAGCAGGCCCCAGCGGGAGCCTTCAGGCGCCTGCTTTGGGATGTCAACAGCCTGGGACACAACGCTCAGTCTCCAGGAAGTGCGGGAGAACTGGTGTGCACCCAGAGGCAGTCTGGGAGCTCACAGCACAGCTCGTTACTGTGACATAGAGCTTAGGCTTTAGTCCTGAGACCTCTGGTGGTAGCTCTCAAACCTCTCCGCTTCCAGATCCAAATCAGCCTGAGGTGATCAGTCTGAGCACCAAATCTCCAGTTACTGGGGGAGGCAAGTGGGGCTTCCGGGCAGCCAGCAGGGAGAGGTCGGTGTGCTCCAGTGAATCCAGCGGGCCCCAGCAGGAGCTTTCAGGTGTCTCCTTCGGGGTCTGAACAGCCTGGACAACAACACCCTGTCTACAGGCAGTACAGGAGGTAAGCTGTGCACCAGAGCTTCCAGAAGTTCCTGCTATACCACTCCTGGGCATATACCCAGAGGATTCCCCACCATGTAATAAGGATACATGCTCTACTATGTTCATAACAGCCCAATTAATAATTCCCAGATGCTGGAAATAACCCAGGTATCCCTCAACAGAAGAGTGGATGCAAAAAATTTGGTATATCTACACAATGGAGTACTATTCAGCCATTAGAAACAATGAATTCATGAAATTCTTAGGCAAATGGATGGAGCTAGAGAACATCATACTAAGTGAGGTAACCCAGACTCAAAAGGTGAATCATGGTATGCACTCACTAATAAGTGGTTATTAACCTAGAAAACTGGAATACCCAAAACATAATCCACACATCAAATGAGGTACAAGAAGAAAGGAGGAGTGGCCCCTGGTTCTGGATAGACTCAGTGAAACAGTATTCGGCAAAACCAGAACGGGGAAGTGGGAACGGGTGGGTGGGAGGACAGGGGAAGAGAAGGGGACTTACCGTCCTTTTGGGGAGTCGGGTGCTAGAAAAGGGGAAATCATTTGAAATGTAAATAAATTATCTCGAATTAAAAAAATTAATAAAAAAAATAAAAAAATAAATTACATTGAGAGTAAACAAGTATTTTTTTTTAGTTTTATCATATTTAATTTGTACTCCCAATCATATTAAAATTCCTCATAAATCTGCAAATCATATTCACTCATTTGAAATATTTCATGTACAGCATTATTAAATTTTAGAAAATGAGAAACGAGTGTACTCTTAAATTTTTCTTAATTATGTTTAAATTTGATAAAATTTATTATTTACAGCTCTTTGAAGAGTTGATTCAAATAATATCACCTGATGTTTTGAATAAATGTAACTTGCACAAATGATCATGTGTCCAATCATATAGTTTATTTTGTTTCTAGTCTTATCTTTCAAAACAACTCTGTGAAGAAGAAAATGACAATGGAGAAAAAGGATTAGTAAAATTGGTACTATTGAGCATGATAATTTTGAAAATCTGAACTGGAAAATTGAGATTACTTTAGAAATTCGGTTGTTAAGTAAAAAGATTTGCTGGGGGAAACAAATGAAGAAACAAATGAGAAATAATTTACTTAGGCTAAATAAAGCACGGGAAGAAAGTTTTTTGCTAATGACATTCTTGAATTCTCTACCTAACATTGAATAGTTTAAATCTATTTGGACTAATAAAATAATGAAAAATATAGCAAATATTCTCAAGGCGTATGTCCCAATTATTTCTGCTATTGCATATGGTGGGTTATTTTCAAAAATCTGATTTCAGTCAGGATCAAAACGTGAGGCAAGACATATGATAAGGCAAAACCTGTTCCAGACTAGTGATATTTTGAAGGAGAATATATTTTCAATGGATACTCACTAAATCTTAGATAGGGTTCCTTATATTGCTAGCTTTGCAAAGAATCTTTGGAACATATCTTCACTGATCTTCCATTTGCAGAAACAGGTACAGCTGGAAATTTGCCTTGGCATGCCTCCAAATTCCTCCTGCTAATTTGTATTTTGCTGCTTTCTAGACATCTATGATAGATAAGGTTATAACACCTGATTATTTGCTAAGCTGACACTACTGACCTGGACTGATGGTATAAGTGTGAAGTTTTTGTCAGTGGCTCAGTGAAGCATCCTATAAAAATAAAAATAAATAATAAACTTTTATCCACAAATCCAACACTTCACAGCATAATCATTGGAAAACATCAACCAAAAGAGGGATACCACACAAACCACTCTACAAAGCAATAAATTAATCTTCTATTAACAAACCCAAAAGAAGAATATAATTACACAAACATAAAAATTTTATCAAAAATAACAGGAAGCAACAATCATTATTCCTTCATATCTCACAGCCGTAATGCACTCTATTCTCCAATAAAAGATATAGACTAATGGACTGAATATG
The DNA here is from genome assembly GCF_947179515.1 of Apodemus sylvaticus. Taxonomy (NCBI): domain Eukaryota; kingdom Metazoa; phylum Chordata; class Mammalia; order Rodentia; family Muridae; genus Apodemus; species Apodemus sylvaticus. The sequence continues at coordinate 372,043 of NW_026262998.1, forward strand.
TAAGCAGGACACAACATTTTGTAGCATGTAAGGACTGCGTCTCAGTGCCAAAGACGAACTCTACCACAGAGGTAAAGGTTGGTAAGCAATTTTCCAAACAAGTACTCCTCAGAATCATGATGGATTATGCATTCCAAGTAACAGTAAAATAGACTGGAAACCAAAAAAAAAAAAAAGATAAAAAAAAAAAAGATACGGAAGGCCACTTTGTAAACATCAAAGAAAAATTACAGCATGAAGAACTTTCAATTCTGAACATCTCTGCTAAAAATGCAAAGGCTTTATCATTAATGAAAGAAACTTTATTCGAGATCAAAGCATGCCTTGCACCTCAGGCAGTAATTGTGCCTGACATCAACAACTGACTCTCCTTAGTGGACAGGTCATGGAAACATAAAGTGTACAGAAGCTCAGTGAAAATAACAGCAGTTTTTTTTTGTTGTTGTTGTTTGTTTGTTTTTTTGTTTTTGTTTTTGTTTTTTTTTTACCAAAGGGATTTAATAGATATCTATAGAACATTTCATCCTAAATAAAAGAATATAACATCTTCTCAGCACACCATGATACCGTCTCAAAAATATACAAAATAACTGGTCAAGAAACAGACCTCAACAGATATTAGTTGAGTGAAATAATTCCATGCATTCTATCAAATCACTATGGAATAAGGGTGATCTTCAATAGCAACAAAAAACAATTGAAAACAAACATGAACCTGTAAGTTAATCAATGCTCTACTTAATGAGACATTGTTCAAGAAGGAAATAAGGATAGAAATCAAAGACTTTTGTGAATTTAATTAAAATAGACACTCAACATACCCAAAATTATGTGACACAAAGAATGCAGTGCTAAGACCAAAATTCATAGCTCTGAGTGCCTCCAAGAAGAAGCTGGAGAGAGCACATACTACCAGCTTATTCCAGAAAGATTTAAAACAGAAACTAATACATAAAAGAAGAGTAGAAGGACGGAAATCTTTCATCTCAGGGCTAAAGCCAACCAAATAGAAGGAGAAATAACTAGACAAGAATCCAGCAAAACCATGAGCAGATTCTTTGATTAAACCAGCAAGATAGAAAAACCTTGTGTATACAAACCCGAGGACATAAAGTAAGTATCCAAATTAACACAACAAGAAATGAAAAAGGATAAAGAACAATAGAAAATGAGGAAATCTAAAAAAATTAAACAAAAAATCATCAGATCCTACTACAAATGCATATATCAATAAAAGTGGAAAATCTGGATGAAATGAACAATTTCATAGCCAGATATTAAATAGCAAATATAAATTGAGATCAGACAGACCTTCTGAACAGTCCCAAAGCCTCTAAAGAAACAGATGCGCTCATTGAAAGCCCCTGTACCAACAAAAAAGACAATAGCAGATGGTTTCTTTGCAGAATTCTATCAGATCTTCAACATATACCTAATAACAATACTTGCAAAATATTCTACTAAATAGGAGACAGAACCCTGCCCAACTTGCTGTATGAGCCAAAATTACATTGATACCAAAACCAAATATTCAACAAATATTCAACCAAATATTCAACAAATAAAAAAGTACTTAAGACCACTATCCCTTAAAATATCCATGCAAAAAAGCTTAATAAAATATTTGTAACCTGAATCAAGATTATATCAAACTGATCTTTCCTCCCTATCATGTAGACTTCATCCTTAATCCTTCAAATGCAGAGCTGTTTCAATATATGGAAATCCATCTATGTTATTTGATATATTAACAAAAACAAGGAAAATAATCATATGGTCTTTTCATTAGATAATGCAAAAACCTTAGAAAAAAATCAGCATCCTTTCATTTTAAAAGGCTTGGAAATAACAGCAATTCAAGTCCTATATATAAACGAGGTAATTATAATATAAAGCAAACCAATAGCCAACATCAAGCTACATGGAGAGAAACTTGAAGCAATACCTCTAAAATAAGTGACTAGACAATGCTGCCCTTTCTCTTTCTCTGTGTACTTACTCTATATATTACTAGAATTTCTAGTAAGAGCAAAAAAGAAAATAAATGAAAGTCACAGGGATATGAATTCAAAAGAATGAAGTAAAATTGTCATTATTAACGGATGGCATGATATGTTACTTAAGGGAAACATGAAACTCCACCAGAAAATACCTATAGCTGATAAACAATTTAAGCAAAGTGGCTGGTTACCAAAGTAACTCAAGCAAATCAGTATCCTTCCAACACTCAAAGATAAACAGGATGAGAAAGTAATTAGGGAAATGCCACACTTTGTGATGCCACAAACTATATAAAGTATCTTGGTTTGACTCTAACCAAGCAAGTGAATGATCTGTATAGCAGGTACTTCATGGCTCTGAATATAGAAATCAAAGATGACCTTAGAATTTGGGAAAATCTCCCATTCTTGGATTGGAGACTATAAGGTCCATTTTTTCAAAAGCAGTCTACAGATTTAGTGCAATCCATATTAAAAATATCCCGTCAAAATTATTCAAAAATTAGTATATCATTTCTTAAATTCTTCTTTAATAACAATAATCCCAATATAGGTAAAACTAATTTCATAAGTAAAAGTAGTTCTAGGGGAATCAGTACCCTGGACCTCAGGCTGTACTACAAGCAATAGTGTTAAATACTGCATGGTAATAGTACAGTGACAGATCGGTAGATCAATCTAATAGAATTGATGAGCAAGCAACGAACCCACACAACTATGATCGCTTGATCTTTGACTAAGAGTAAAATCCATGCAGTGAAAAAAAGATAGCGTTTCCAAAAAACTGCTGTTCAAGTGAAGGTCATCATCTTATCCCCTTTTAATCATCTTAATATGTTCATAGCAGCCCTATTTATAATAGCCAGAAGCTGGAAAGAACCGAGGTATACCTCAATGGAAAAATGGATGCAATAAATAAATAAACATAGCAAATGCAATATAGAGCAAACTAGTAGCCAACATTAAGCTACATGGAGAGAAACTTGAAGTAATTCCTCTAAAATAAGTGACTAGACGATGCGGCCCTCACACTATCTCTGTGTACTTACTCAATATACTACAGTAAGTTATAGTAAGGCTCAGGGAAATTTTTCCTTAAGAGAACACCAATAGTTTATTCATTTAGATCAAGAATTTACAAATGAGACCACATAAAATTACAAAATTTCTATAAATAAAAGGACTTTGTCAGTGTGACAAAATGGCAACCAACTGATTAGGTATATTTCCTTATCAACCATATAACTGACAGAGCGGAATAGCCAATATATTTGACCAAAGACAATCAAATAAACCAATTAAAAAATGGGGAACAGAGATGACCAAAGAATTTCACAGGAGCAATATAGAATGGCTGAGACGCAGCTAAAAATTGTTGAACAATCTTAATCATCAGGGAAATGTGAATCAAAATGACTCTGAGATTTTACCCCCACTATTCAAAATGGCTAAGATTAAAAACGTAGGAGATAAGAGGTTCTGGCTAAGATGTGGAGAAAGAGGAGCACTTTCTCAATGCTAGTAGGTTGCAAAATGGTACAACCACTCTGAAAAATCAGTCTGGAGCTTCATCAAAAGCCTGGGTATGATACTACTGGAGAACCCTGAAAGACCACTCTTGAGCATATACCCAGAATATTCCACAGCATGTAATAAGGACACATGCACTGCTATGTTCTTAGCAGCCTTGTTTTTAATAGCTAGAAGCTGTAAAGATATCAGATGACTTGAACTTACAAATGGATACAGAAAATGTGATATATATATACACAGTTGAATATTCCTCAGCCATTAAAAGAGGTGAATTCACTAAATTTTCCAGCAAATGAATAGAGCTGTAAAATATGATCCTGAGTGAGGCATCCCAATCTCCAAAGAACAGACATGGTATGCACTCACTGATAATTGGATATTAACCCAGAAGCTTGGGATTCCCAGGACACATTTCACATATAAATTAATCTCAAATTGAACGAATGGCAAAATATGGATACTCTGACATCTCTTAGAGATGAAACAAAATACCCAGAGAAGGAGATTTAGGGACAAATTGTGCACCACAGGCTGAAGGCAAGAGAAACATCCAGAGACTACCCAACTTAGTGATCCATCCCATATACAGTTAGAAAACACAAATAAAAATAATGATGCCCACAAGCACTTGCTGACTGGAGATGGATAGAGCCATCACCTGGAATGCTTTGCTAGTGCATGACAAATATAGTGTGGGATCATCTCAGCCAGCCAATGAACTGAGCACAGGGACCCATGTTGGGTTTCTAGAGAAAGGACCCAAAAAGATGAAAGGGTTTGCCTTACAATAGGAGGAACAATATGAGCCCCAGATACTCCCAGAACATACAAAGTAAAAAAAAAAAAAAAATCTACAAATGAGTAGACATAGCTTCAGAGAAAAAGACAGCAGAGGATGGACTTGTTGAACATCAAAGGTAGGAGAGACGTTGTGTCCTGGAAAGGTTAGATGGAGCAGTGTAGGGGAATATCAGGACAGGGAAGCTGGAGGTGGTTGATTGCACAAGTGGGGAGGTGAGAGGGTTGCACTACTTTAAGAGTTGGTTCCGAAAGAATAGGCAAAATCCTTTGAAATTTAAATAAATAATGTATCTAATAGAGGAAAAAAGAGAAAAATGAAAATGAACATAAACTTCTATTACAGGCTAAATTTAATCATCATATAGTCAAGCACCCTTTATTTATAGAAATTACAAAATTTAAAATATAAAATATGTCTTGCTCTCATACACATGTTCAGTGCATCCAATCATACTAATATGCCATCATCCATAACAAACACTTCTATTTTATTACATCTTCTTTATATCATTATTTGTTCCTTTTTTTATTTTTTAAGTATTCTGTTATTGAAGGTTTAATTAATTTATTTTTATTGTTTAAATGTCTGTTTACATGTACATGTTTGATAACATGTGTAAACAAGTAACAGTGATGTTTTAAATATTCTGAACAGCAGTGATAAAAATTCATTCACCCAGTGTATCTAAGTGCATTTTTATAAGTTGGGTAAGAACCTATATTGAGAAAGGGTACCTAAGCCTATGTAGGCATTGGTTTTTATTTTCTTTATTTTTGTAAAGACCATATTGGTCTACAGTTCATGGTGATCTCCTCAGTGCTAAAATTGCATGTATCACTTGGACATACTAATATTTATCCTTTCTGTAACAACACTTATGATAAAAATCAATTCCTCACATGAGAATCTTATACATACTTTACTTAGATTTTTCAATCAACTTATCAGCTAAAAGTTTTGTAAAATCTAAGTGCCACAATATTGGATCTAAGCTTCCATCATAAAAATTATCAGGGGCATGAAGTTCTGCAGTTCACTTCTCTTCTGGAGAGGTTAAAGGAGAGGGCCTTCATTATCTTCCTTATTCCCTATCTTTATGGTATAGTAGTTAACAGATGCTACAGATAAGTCACTCAGAGAAAATTAAAGAGAGTTTAAATTATTGGTTCAAGACAATGTTTCTTCTAGTGACAATTATGGTGCCTTGGAGTCGTCTGGTGAGCACACAGAGTTTCCATGGTCTAGGTTAACTCAGGACATATTACAAGAGTGCAGAGTGGCATAGCATGGTATGATGAATACCTCGGCATGACATGGTATGAAGAATACTCACTTTCCCTCTGACCCTGTGTGATGGTTCTTAGTGAGAGGTATAGAAATTGCTTGTCCAGACAATGTATTTATCATTGGAATGGATACACTGGCTTACTCATTGTGAACATGACATTAAACACATTTTGGAGAAACAAATCCCCAACAATGGAAGTTTATAGATTTAAATCCATGTAGTGGCTCTTTCTGGTTTTCAACTTGACTATATCTGGAATAACTACAGTCTAGAATTGGAAGGCTCACCTATGATCCTTATTTGGAGGCTCAGAGATATAATTTTCTCACCTGGGTCTTGTTATAGAGATCTTGAAGCATAGTGGCTAAGAAAAGGAGGTCTCCGAGTTCAAGATCATTTGGGATTAAAGGCATAGATGCACATAACTTTAATCTGGCCACACCTTCTGCTGGAGAACTACACATTAAATCTGTGCCACACCCTCTGATAGAGATGTACAGCCTTTAATCTTGTCTACATCCTCTGCTGGAGATATATAAGGCCATTGGAAGAAGGAAGATGTACTCTCTCTCACTCTTCCTTGCCTGCTTGCCTTGTGGGACTGACAAATTGCTAGATCCTTCTACTTCCATCCACAGCTGCTGCTGACCATTGTTGAAGAGTTGGACTATAAGCTGTAAGTCATCGACAAATTCCCTAACTATATAGAGACTGCCCATACGTCCTGTGACTCTAGAGAACCTGAACTTGAAAGCTTTTGAGTATGATAAACTGTATGACAACACCTGCAGTCTGGTACATACAGAGAAATCATACAGCTAGATTGGCTTTCTGTACAGTTTTAAGAACTTTTCTCTCAGTGTCCCAATCTTTATTTATATCTTGTCTTTTACTTTGTTTAGTGAGAGCTGTTATTTGAAACCATCAATTGAATTTTAAACTACAAGTAATAAACTCAGATATTTTAGCCTGTAAATCATCATGTTGATTACTGGATTAATCATGGTGTGTGAATGGATGAGGGATATTTTATCATATTTAGATGGTTGGTGACTACACAATTACCAAAATTTAATAAAAAGTTAATAATCTGTGTTGGCAGAACCCGTATTTTTCTTATGTGGATCAGACGTGTTTATTCTTGCTGGATATCTCTACAATTCAGAGAATAGTGAAACTTGAACACTTCTCCAACAAGGTCTTGAGGCTAATTCAGAAGTAGAAAGAAAATAACACTAGATTTCTGCTACCATATTGATGGGTTAGCTTATCTTTCCATAAATTCACAGCTTTTGCTAGTTAACATATTTAAATCCAGAACGCAAACACACACATAGATACACACACCCCGAATACATAGACATTAAGCCCCAAAACAAGGACTACCCAGGGAGGATCCCATGTTTCCACATATTTAGCCAAGGATGACATTATGTGTTATCATTGTGAGATGGTACCCTTGGTTCTAAGAAGGCTGGAAGCCCCAAGTAGTAAAGGTGAGGTAGGGAGGAAGTAGTAGGTGAGTAGGTAGATGAAAACACTCATAGAAATAGGAGAGGGGACATCGGATAGAGATAAATTTTATGGTTATTGCTGGATATATGCAAAATTTTGAAATGTAAATAAAGAAAGGAGATATTCAATGAAATAATGTGGAAGGGGAGAAAATAAACACATCACATTCTCATTGTATGAAAATAGAACTAACCCTGCTGCCAAGAGCCCTAGCTTTGAGTGTAAGAGGATTTCTATAACTGTGTATCGGTAGAGTCCTGAACAAATAGCACTTCAGAACCAAACAGTACAGGGTAGACTTAGCAGGAAGGTAAAGACACTCTATGTGAGGTAAGTATTTCCCTATCTGAACACTCTACTCTTTTTGAAGAACTCTTGCTATTTCCTGTGATGTCACCTCTGTTGTAACAATGTCAACTGTTCTTATGCATCACTGAGTCTCAACAGGTTCAACCTTATCAATGTTTTCAAGGCAGACGTCTCTACAAGAAGAGAGAGACAGGAACACAAGAAATATCAAGAAAGTGTAATACAACATGCAGGAGTCTACTGGTTTTCCATCTTGTCCAATGAAGAAAGCTCCCACAACAATCCTATCAAACCAATGGATTTCTATTCCTCTACTACCCTCCGATCTCCAAGGGCCTCCAGTTCTAGTATTGTCTCTTTGTCCCCAAAGGCCCAATACCCTTGTATTACCTGAATGTCTTCAAATGCCTACAGATTCACAACTGCCTCAATATCACCAAAGACCACAAATGGTTCCATTAATCGATGGCCAACAATTGTCTCCCAGATCGACAGTGAATCAAGGCGTTCAGGTTTTAGCCTCTCCTTTCATTCAACTTTCAGGTCCTGAAGTCTGTCCAAGAACACATGTACCCACAAAGATTTCTTTAAGACCTTGGAGAGGGAGGACCAGGTATAGCACAGAACATAAGAATAACCTGGAGAAATTCTTCTTGGAAATTTCCAAGTATCCTTACATTGAACAACGTAAGGAACTGGCAGAAAGCATTTTTTGTGACAGAATACCAGATCCGGATATGTTTTAAGAACCGGAGGTGTAGATACTTTAGGAAACATCCCAATGAGCGGAGGTCAACACCTGGGAACCCAAGTGGAAGAGCTCAAACTCACTTCCTCAGCAATGAAGTTCATGCCCCCGTGAATGCTGTGGGCGCTCATTATGCTATGTCCCTAAGCTTAGCTGATGTAAGTTCCCTTCTCCAACATGATGCCTCCAATATTTTCATTTCCATTTGACATTCTTATGGCAGTGGAACATTCTGGATGTGGTGATGGCTGCCAATAACCAGACAAGAGCAACCACAGCCCATTTCCATTAACCAAACCCATGGACTCAGTTCAGAGTGATGCTGTTGAAGAGACATCTTAATCACATTAAGAGATATGATATAGCAATAGCCAAAGCTTTCCAACTCTACCACCTTCTAAGATCGAAGTAAAAATAAAGATCACTCAAAAGAATCAGATTTTTAGAGCTCTGGAGACTAATATATTTTTATTACCGGATTAGTTCTGTGTTCAAGATCTATAAATATTTGACCTTACTCTAGAAACTGTGCAGTTATCAAATATGTTTTTACTGCATTTGTCCAAACCCACTTATAATGAAGATATTTCTGGAAATCCTTTTGTCTGCCTTGTTTCGTTTATATTTTACTTTAGTTAATTTTGTGTTTTTAAATACAATAGCAATTATGAAACTGAATGAAGGCACTGAAATTCATCAATTGAATATCTGAACTATAATGTATAGCCTTTGATCTTTACCCAATCCCGCATTGTGACTTATAATCCTTGACAATATTCCTCCATTCATCTGTTCTCTATCCCATTGTAAACACAGTTTCATTCTCTCTATCTTTCAATGTCTTGCTATCTGTCTCTGTCTTTCTCTATGCCTCTGTCTCTCTGTCTCTCTCTCTCTCTCTCTCTGTCTCCTGTCTCTTTCTCATTCTCTCTCTCTGTCTCTCTCTCCCTTTCTCTCTACCTCTCTCTCTGCTCTCAATATCTTTTTTATACTATTCTCCCTTTTGCTTTGTAATATACATTTTCATGAATGTACATGCTCCCATAATCTGACATTTTGTGTTCCATGTTAGGAAAAATAACTTATTCTTTTGCACACTTCTATGTTTCGTAGAGTTTTGAATTGTCTGAGACCCATTTTAATAAGCACCACATGTGGTGTACATGGTCGTAATGAGTGAGCTTTGGAATGTCTTGGCAATTTTTCAAGCTTTCCTTTATCAGAGCCTTGTTCCTAGAAAATATGCAATATCTGCTTCTTTGGGAATAGTTACCCAGGTTTATAGAAAACAGAATAAGAAATGTTGTTCACTGTGGGCCAAGACCTGAATTATATGCTACTGATCACATAATAGAAAAGACTTCATCCCCCATCCCACTGAGAGAGCACAGGCAAACAGAATAATATCCACCAGATATTCTTCAGTGGAATTCTTTCTGGAAAAATTTTTAGAACTGCCATAAATTTCAAGGACATAGAATCTGTAATAATATAAGGCTTGTTGACAGGAACTTTTAGTATAACTCCAATGGGTGGAGAAGACAGAGTAAAGTACATCTGCTGGACCACCTCTCTGGATATGTATGGAATATTTGAGGGGCTTTTGAAAGTGCCTTTTAAGATAACAAATCAGGACTTTTTAAAACATTAGCACCCATAAAATATGGTAGATACTTCATTTATTCCATACAGGAAATCACCTGTTCTATGTGAATTAACAGAGACACAGAAAGGACTACTAATAAAGACATTAAAAACTAGATTAAAATAGCACTAGGTCCCAAAACACATTTTGCCTCTTAGTACCTGCTAATAGCCTTATACTGCCCATACGTTACTCACTTGGAATCTTCTGTATAGTTGTTCTTGCATTAGTAAATCTTATCAGATGGATAGATTAAACTAGCTTCTTATTATTATTCTGTTTGCCTGGGCCCTCTCAGTGGGATGGGGGATGAAGTCTTTTCTATTATGTGATCAGTAGCATATAATTCAGGTCTTGGCCCACAGTGAACAACATTTCTTATTCTGTTTTCTATAAACCTGGGTAACTATTCCCAAAGAAGCAGTGCCATCCTCAGTATTCAATATTTTAAAATCAGTGCCATCCTCAGTATTCAATATTTTAAAATCAGTATTTCACAGACTAAAGTGTCTTCAGTAGACCATGGGGACTAAAGCATATCTATTCTCTGCAACATAGCTAAATATTCAAAGGCTTTAAATTATTTTATCAGTCATACCAAAGGACCAATTTCAGGATTGCCAAAACAGTAACTTCACATGATACAGCCTGCCCAATACTTGTAGAAGATGAACGGGGATATAGGCATGTAGAGTAATTGAGTGGTAGAGTATTTCCCTAGTATGCGCAATTCCTCAGAAACAGATTGAGATCTAGGGGCATTCAGGGAGGTAAAGTAAGCTCAACTACATATGATTCAGACTACAACAATAGGAATATCCCTACAAATAAATTTAAGTTACATAAGTTCCAGCCACCTCATCAAGTCCTCCATGCTTTCCAACTTTCCTTGTGTATTATTATTAGGAGAAACCATCAACATTCCACCATCAATCTTGGGTGGAATGATCAATAAACAATCAATAAAGCACACACACACACACACACATATGTATATGTATATGTATATGTATATGTATACGTATATGTATATGTATATGTATATGTATGTGTGTATGTATATATTATAAGTTTGTATCAATTATATTATCAATGCATGCATATTTAGAGACATACATGTGCAGAAATATACAGTCAGAGAGAGATAAAGAAGTGAGCAAAGGCAAAATACAGTGAGAATAATGCAAATTTAAATACAGATATTTTTTGAAAATCATAAAAACATATAACTTGTGAAACTCCTTTACAAAATAATTAAAATAATGGGATTGTCAGTAAGTATTGATATTTGCTGCCAGGTCTAAAATCAGACCTGCTTCTCAGACCCACTAGTTGAAGTGAAGAAAATTCCTATAGTCAAAGTTCTTTATGTGTGTTTATGTGTGTGTGTGCCTCTGTGTGTGTCTGTTTGTGTGTGTGTTTTTGCATCTTTGTGTGTGTTTTTATGCAAGATCCTTCATAAATCTACCATATGTATTTCCAAATAATCATCCCTGTATCCCTGGGATTAAGACAATTTGATCTCGTTGAATGATCATTTTGATGAGTTCTTGGATTCAGTTGGCAAGAATTAAATTGAGTAGTTTTGTATCAACATTTATAAGGGAAATTGGTGTGAAGCTGCATCTCTTAATAGGTAGGATGATATACCCAGAGCTTTGAGTGAATACTTATTTTGTGACTCAGGTATATAGCATGGATCCTATGACTTTACAAGTGGGTAGAAGATGACTATAAATAGCACCAAGTTTAGAATATTTGATTACTCTATGATCTTAAGTCACCTAATGTTTATTGCTGTCTCTAACTCTGAAACAGAAAGGGACATATAAATTTACCTTACACAGTAGATGAGATATGATTATAAAACACATCTAGGGTATATCATATAAAGTTCGTCTCCATTTGCATCATTTTACTGGGAAGACTAATTCTGGATATGACATATTCAACTGTGTTTCATCAATATAATGTCTGATGAATTAGTACATACCACCTGATTGTTAGCCTTTATCTACTCTCATGTATCCCGTGTGTCAACAGTATCATATATTGCCTTGCAAAACATATAATAGTACAGAGTATAAAATGAATGTCTCTCCATTTTACTTTTAGAAAGCTAAGAATTTCCCATCTTGTAAGGACTATCTACTTCACCCTCAAGAATCATTCCTTGGGCTGCCAAATCTCTGTGCCTCCCCTACATTCTCTGGCATAATTCCCAGAAAAAGAAGGACATAAAAAGTTATGTATGGAACAAGGGAGAAAGAGAAAGAGAGAGAGAGAGAGAGGGAGAGAGAGGGGGGAGAGAGAGGGAGTAGTTTGCAAAAATGCAAATGTTCCGTGTCTGTGACATTATGTCAAAAGACGGAAAATGGTTATTTGCAATTTCAGGTGTCTACTGGAAATGAAAGGAAACAGGAGATGTCTGCTTCCTCTCTGGATCCTATGAGAGATATCCTTTGTTCTTGTTAGGATATCTAGATCTCTTTTAGACATCAAGTTCTCTTCTCTTTCTATCTATTGTCTGTCCTTGGTGCACCATATGTCTGTCCATATATCTGTCATTTTATGTTTGTTCTTGATGTATAAATGATTGTTATGTGTTTCATGATTTAAAAAATGCTTAAAACTTTATGAACTGGCTGTCCGCGGTTTAATTTCGTTATCTTGTTTAAATGGCAGTTTCAATTAGCTTAAGATAAACTGTTAAGATACCCTACACTATGGCTGGGATTCAAGTACAACTAGAGAAATCCTACTAGGGGCTAGCTATCTACACAACCAACTCTTAAAGAGGCCAAAACTTTTTCAACATCTTTAGTAAGAGAGCTGATAACATTTTTTTTCCCAAGAAGAACCTCTGTGATTGTGAATATTGGTTTCAACCATGTGCTTTCCACTTAAAATTACAGTTAAAAAATGTAAGAAACTTTTGTCTGGTTTAAATACGTATATGTTTATCGCAACTTCACGTTTGTTCCTGACTAGTTTTTAAGATATAAATATGATCTGCATGTCTCAGTTACAGAGTATTGATTTATAAGTTTTTGATATGATTAAAAATTTATAGCATTGGTCACAGAAATTATCTTATAATTGGTAACTCAGGGTTGGAGTTACTCTAAAAAACAGCTGACATGAGCCAACCCAGAACAGGTCTCTGAAGATAATTCTAAATTGAGATAATATTTTATGTAATTCTTATCGTAGAAACGGTACTTTTAACAGATAGAATTTAAAACAATGTCTCTTAACTGATGCATTGAAAGCTGCACTGTCATGCATTTTTAAGTCAGAAATGGCAGTCAAACTTTGCATGTAAAAGCAATGCTCTTGATATTAATTTTAAAGAGAATAGCTTATTTAAAACAGATTTATTCTTCAAAATAATGTGCATGCTCTAATATTACAAAAAGACATTTAAAAATATTTACATTGCCAATGTTCCATTAGTTGCAGTTTACAATTCTATCACAAGGTCAAGGTTTTAACTCATCCATATTTGTTATTTTAAAATATCAGACAAGTGGATCCATTATATCCTAAAAATACTGTGCCACAGGAAACTCAAATAAAAAAGATAGTTTATTTAATTCAAATGATTTTAAAAGCTTTGAGATTTTGTTAATTTGTTAAGACCTCACCTCAAGCTTGCCAAAAGAGAACATAAACCTCTATGTCGTAGTCTCAAGGGGAATGCAAATCCTAATCCCATTGACAATTAACAGATGTGGGATAATTTACTTTACAAAAAAGTCAATGATTGGCTGTTTCACAACAGTCCTTTGGTTAAGGGACCATTAATGTAAATTCGTATTTCTTTACCTCCATTTAAGATTTGAGCAACCTATTATGGCTCTGTTGCTATGTTAATATAAAATTATGAGATAAAATCAGAAAAAAAGTTTAATAAAAAACAATATTTATTCCTTAGTCCAAAGAGCCATTACATTGGTTTTTGAAGAATACTAATAGTTGGTCTTTTGCATAGAAAACTTTTTAGGCAAAATTGATAATCATTATTTCGAACACAAATTTTAAAATTTTGCCTCTCTCTATGTTTTTGTTAATGTATGAATACAGCCAATAAATATTGCATTTACTATATTTATAAAGAGCTCCTCTATGAGAGAGAAATATAAACATTTAGATTGCATGTTTATTATCTTTAATATTTCTCTTGCTTCACAAATAATTAAATTATAGGCTATAGCCACTGATTATTAAAACAATAAATAATCAAGGTTTTAATTTGTAGACTTATAATTAAAATAAATATCTCATGACTTACAATTGCTTAAAATTATATTTTATATATATTGCTAATTTTCAAATTTTATACGAATATGAATTGTAGATTAATTTTAGAAAAAATATGCTCTCTCTTGCTGTTAAGACATTTAAAACTCATCCTACATTTTCCAGATTCATTAATGAAAACAATGCCACAACAGATTTACATATTAGTCAAATTATAGACTTTACAAAAAAGTTTAATTCTTTATATCCTCAAAGTAATAATAGCTTTAAACAATAATTTAATATGTAGAGAAATGTACAACTCAAAATATAAAGAGTTGTCCTCAGTTTCCACAAGTTCTACATATACTATACAATAGTGTTAATCCTGAAGGATTCATCCTAATCAAAAGAAATAGATGTAATTCTATATTTGTGATTTAATAAAAATTATTAAAAATATACATATGACTATTAATAGGTTTTCAATCTTTCTAATTATAAGTGTGATAATAGAAGAAACACCTATGTTGTTTTTCTATACTAGATTTTTCAATAATTTTAATACAAATATTATAACTGACTTTTACAGTGAATCATTTGAGATATTTTGTTAACAATATAATATTAGGCATATTAATGAGATTCCTTATAATCCTCAAGGACAGGATATTGTGGCACATAGAACTTTAAAACAATATTTTTATAAACAAACGAGAGGAGAATCATATCTCCATACAACACCAGTTTTTTAGAATTTCAAATTCAAGTAACTCTGAGTGTGTGTAGAGGACATGTTTGTGTTTTTTCTACAGTATGCTGAAGGAGCGTGCTATCAGTCAGAGTGGTTAATGAGATATGCAGATCATTGAAAATGGTCTCGGTCCTTGACACTTTTAGACAACTTCTGCTAATGCTGACGTTACAGATATTTGTAGACTCAACATCCCCCTGCAGAATTTTTATGTCTTCTGAACATTTCAGAAGAAACATGTGTTCCCTTGGTAATCGGCCTTCCACTGACTACCACCGTGGTGGCTCCTTGAGTGGCAGGTGGAAGATTAGAACATTCCATTGTAATCATCATTAAATTAGCTAAACAATTTTAAGTAGCTATAGACTTCTACAGAACCTCTGGCCTCCCTGAAAGGCTAGCTCCACGTTCCCAAGTTACAGAAACTAATGTAACATAAAACAAAACTTGCACTGCTATTTCCACTAAACCTTTAAATTACCATAGATGGATATACCAAGGAATTCGATCACACACACATACACACACACAGAGTCACACACACACACACACACTAACAAACGCACACACACTCATGCACGCGCGGACACACAAAAACACACACAAACTAACAAAACACAAACAAAAATAAAAACCAAAAAACAAATGTACACAGTATGTTTGAAAAAATCCAGCATTTCAAAGGATACTGAATAGATAACCAAAAAAAAAAAAAAAAAAAAAAAGGAAAGACTATGCTTAAAAAAGCAAGAAACTGCTGAATAGTAATTTTCAACACATCCACAGGGAGATAAACACAGAAACAAGGACAATACAAATAACAGAATTAAAAATCACTATTCTTTAATATTCATTAAACTCAATGCACACAATTCCCCCAATAGAAAGACATAGTTTAATAGACTGGATATGTGAACAGGACCCAGTCTTTTGCTGTATACAGGAAACTCATCTCAGTGTCAAAGACAAACACTACTTCAGAGTAAAAGACTGGAAATTTTATCCAAGCAAATGTTCCCAGTTAATGAGATGGATTTGCCATTATAATAAAAATGACTTTCAACATAAAGTTGTCAAAAAGACACAGAAGGACGCTTCATGCTCATCAAAGGAAATAGCCACCAAGAAGAACTTTCAATTATGAATATTTGTGCTCCAAATACAAGGTCACCTGCATTCATAAGGGAAATTTTACTAAGGCTTAAAGCACACTTCACATCCCACAATAATTGAGGGTGACTCCAACACACCTTGCTCTTCAATGGACAGATCAGGAAAACACAAAATAAGCAGAGGCAGAGTGAAAGTACCAAGTTTTAGACAAAAAGGATCAAATAGATCAAAAGAATATACTTTTTCAGCACCTCATGTTACTGTCTAAAAAAGATGACCATATCATTATCCACAAAACAGACCTCATCATATATTTGAAAATCCAAATAATCCCATGCTTCCTGTCAGATCACTATGGATAAAAGGTTGTATTCAATAGAAACAATAACAACAAAAAGCCTACATACACATGCAAGCTGAACAATGCTCTACACAATGATATATTGGTCGAAGTTAGAAATATAGAAATAAAACAAATAATTTGTTAATAAAGAAACAAATTAAATTTTTAGAATTTAATGAAAAAGATGGCAGAGCATTCACAAATTTATGGAATACTATGAAAGCTGTCCTAAGAGGAATATCCATAGTTCTGTGTGCCTCCAAAAGAAGCTGGAGGAAACACATACTAGCAACTTAACAGAACACCTGGAAGCTTTAAAATAGAAAGAAGCTAATACACCAAAGAGGAATAGAATGCAGGAAATCATTGACTCACTGCTGAAATCAAATAAGTAAAAGCAAAACAAAACAAAACAAACAAACAAACAAAAAACCTCTACAAAGAATCAAGATATCATTGCATTTATCAATTTTGTTATTCTGCTTACTGTAAGAGTCACATTTGTTTCTTTTAAATTCTTCTATTCAGGCATATACATTTTATAGAGCCCAGAATGAGCTCTATGTAAATGTCACAAAATAGGATTGATCACAAACTAATTTTTATAAAGAGAAAACAACACAGCAGTCATCTAATTCTTGCAAACCAACATAAAATATCTCTTAATTTGCATAACCTCCTAATTCAGATCATTACACATTTACCAACATATTTTGGAAATCACAAGAGTGTCCAAGAATTAGGAGTCATTAGTTATCCCAATGTGACCTCTATAAACTTATACAACCCCGTGTTGAAACACTACATAGAAATAAGACTGTCTGTGAAACCTCAGCTGTCACAGTGTGACTATCAATAATTGATGATTATGCACTGTCTATTAAATGGTAGCCAACACTCTGTGTTCAATTGCCATTGACCATCTGGCAGTGACATGCATTGTTACCATTATAATCATTGGTATATTAAAATTTGTAAACAGTGACAATCATTCAAAAGATGAGCTCTCAACCATAATCACATTGTGGACATCAGAATGTGACAATATTTCAGTGAGAATGACACAGTGACCACAAAAGTCAGTTTTCAGACCATATTATACCACAGAAAATGACCACCACACAAGGACCCCCTCTCTGTGTCCACTACACAGTGACTTATCAAAAAGTGTCCATGATTCAGTGGATATCAATACAATCCACTCCAGAACACACACAAACACACACACAGAGACACAAACAGATATGTGTGTGTGTGTGTATATATATATATATATATATATATATATATATATATATATATATATAAATCTCTCAAAAAATTTAAACACTAGTCATCAATTAAAAGAAGATAATCTCAGAAATTTCTCATTGAGATATTGAAATATACAACTTATCTTCTGGGTTTCTATTTCATATCTCTCTCTCACAAACACTCACAGATACAGAAATGTTTCTGACTTTCTTGAACATTTCAATTATTAATTTGTTTGAAATATATCCACAAGATTTCCAATGATCTTTCAATATCATGAATTTAAAATAAGATCTTTAGCAGGCAATGGTGGTGCACACCTGTAATCCAAGCACCCTAGGAGACACAGGCATGAGATTTCTGAGTTTGAGGCCAGCCTGGTCCACAGAGTGAGTTCCAGAACAACCAGGGCAATACAGACAAACCCTATCTCCAAGAAAAGTAACAAATAAGCAACAAACAAAAAGTAAGATCTTTTGCCTAATTTATCTTGAGTTATCATGAAGGTAAATTATATTCTATTTTTAACAGCCTGGGAAACCACAACTCATTAAGACTGGCAAGATTGTAGAGAGCATTAGATTGAAAACTTTTCTGTGAAATTTTGCTTTTTGTATTAACCATTGTTAATGCACACTTGAACTTTTGAAATCAGTTCCAAATTTCTCTATGTATAGTAGAATGACTACTGAATTCACAAACATCAATAAGATCTGCTCTAAATTTTTTATGTATTTTGAAATGGAAATAATTGGTAGGAGTGTATTGAGTTGTGGAAATCACATAGTTTGCTGGATGACAGCATTCTTATATTTACAGTGAGAGCATGAATTTAAATCAGTGTTGTCCAGGGCATCTAAAACTACACTGAAACTTCTTAAGACATTTGAACATAATTGCACATATATATGCACATATATATGCACATATATGCATTATATAATGTGTGAATATACATATATATATTGCATATGAATCTAAATATATATTGAAATTCATAACTATAAATTAAATATATTTAAATATAAGAAAAAATAAAAAATTATAAAAGTTTAAATGATATTATTAGGAAGAGGTGATAAATCATCTAAAGGATCTCAAGAGAATGTCACATTAATCTGATTTAATTATATTGAATATTTGTATGAGAGTTAATGATTTTATATTTTACAATTTGTTATTTCTAAAAAAATATGTTTGACAACATAAATTGATTAAAGTTTTCTTAACTAATAGAGAAGGTTATGGCTAATTTCTTATAATCACTAAAAATAATAAAAATTTGAACCTACTTATATGCAGAATTTTTCCTTATGCTTTTTCTTCATTAAATACTAAGTAAGTCTTATTAAAATTTCAGAAATTTTGAAAATAAAAATTTAAAATAAACCTGTAAGGCAAACATTGCATTGTCTTCTACGACACATACAGTTTTCAATATGTCTGAATTTTCTCACATAAAATAAAAAAAAGCTTACCTTAGAAAACTCATTTCTAATCTATAAACATTAAAATCATAGAAGATATTTTCAAAAATTTAAAAAGTAGTATATAAAATAATTATATTAGGTTGAACAATATTCAATTTTATAACTTAAAAATGTTAAAAACTAGATTATTATTAATGTTTTTTTTTGTATTAAGCTCCTTTCAATTCTCCCAAAATCTAGTAATAATGGTAAAGAAATTGGACCTGTTTAAAAATGTTTATATAATGTTTATATATTTATATATATATTATGGTTCACTGCTCCACTCACAAACCCTTCACTCATCTATCAGCAATGTAAATCAATAGATTCAGAATAATAAACAAGAATCATCTGTGGTAGCACAACCTAGAAGATACTGCCAGGACTCAGCCTCAGTACAGGTTAGCATGAGGAATTACCAAGAACACCTATAGATAATCTCAGCTGAGCTTCTATCGGCAAAGTGAAAATTAGTGAAGATATGAGACTTGTAATGTTTGCACAGTTTTCTCTATAAGCAATGCTATCTAAGGTTTAGTGAGTAAACCTTGAAGTGCTTTGAATATCCCTACAAATATCAAGTGTACTCCACAGGTTTTCATCAACACAGGTCTTTCCTAAGCATGTGAACATGACCATTATGACATTGCTGCCAAGCACCCATCATATGCTGAAACAGCAACAATTTGACACATCTCCAGAAATATTATTAATGTATTTCTGGTTATGGTATCCATACAAATGCATGTCAACTGTTCATTGTAAAGTGGAACAATTATAAGCCAAGAATCCTCTCTTACATTCTTCCTTTAATCTAATATCACTTCACCTCTCTATCATCACGTGCTAACATCACTTCTCTGTATCTTTATGTGTTTGTTCCAGCAAAACACCTTCTAGTCCAACTGATTTTCTAAAGAACCATTAAAATACAACTGCACGTTTATAAAATATGGATACTCTATAGTACAAGTTTGTGTGTTCCCATTAAATATCCTATTTTTCTTCTTCACATATTTCTAACTGAAAGATGAGACTAGCATCCAAATATACACTAGGACTGGACACGTGATCAGATGTACAAAATTATAACATATATTGAAAACATCCAATGAGATTATATAGCTTAATTTTTCTAATTGCTGTACATAATATATTTTATCCAAATTTTTTATAGAATTAAGAAAAATTGAAGTGTATAATCCATTGAAAATTTGTACCTCAACAAAAGTTGCACCTGAATCTTCCAAAACACTGAATTGATTTCTAAAATCAAATTAAAAATGCTAGTGAGTAAAATTAATTTGATAAAATTAATATTTGATTCCCATATCACAATGAAAATGTAATTTAATAAATATTGCAAATGTGTAAAAAACCGAACATTAGTCCGTTATAAACAAACCAGACCAATATCCATAGTGCTACCACATAAACCAGGGGTAGCACATTGGTGGTGACACAAAGTGCTTTTGAGAAGCAGAAGCTAAATAGGCTACAGCTGGTAATAGAGTTGCTTTGTTTCTTTCCATTCCCATGCTGGTCATGGATCACTGTATGGATGCATATACTCTGCCATTAGGACAATTTTTAGAAATTCTCTCTTTATTTGTCCATTTTTCATTGACAGTGATGATTTACCATTCTATATGTTTGATTGTTTCTATTTAATGTTTCACAAAGTCAGTGATGTAATTTGTTTGCAACCTTGTACATTACGATAAAACATACCTGTAGCAAATGAGGATTAATATGATGAAATTGATGACATAATATACCAATCTAAATATATTATAACTAAGCATTTTAAACTAATTTTATATCCATTTTCCTTTTTTAAATTTTCTTTATTCTTTGTTTACATTTCAAATGATTTCCCCTTTCCAGTTCCCTCCTCCTGATAAGTCCCATAATCCCCATTCCCTTGACCCATTCCCCAGTCACCCACTCACATTTTTCTTTCCTGTGTAATGGTATTCCCCTAATATGCTGCATCAAACATTTCCAAGACCAGTACCTTCTCTTTCCTTCTTTTTGGGATACATTTGATATGTTAATTGTGTCTTTAGTATTCAGAGCTTCTGGGTTAATTGCCACTTATCAGTGATTACATTCCATGTGTATTCTTTTGTGATTGGGTTACTCAATTAGAATGATATTTCCATTTCCAACCTTTTGATAAAATAAATTCATGAATTCATTATATTTAATTGCTGAGAAGTACTCAATTGTGTAAATATACCATATTTTCTTTACACATTCTTCTATTGAGGGACTTTTGGGTTCTTTCCAGTTTCTGGCAATTTCTACTAGAAGTAGAAACATGCTAATTTGCTTGGTGATTGCTATATTCTAAATCAAAATTCAGATATAAATAGTGAAGAGATATGAGAGTGGAACGCAAGTATGGTACTTTTTTTTTTCATTAGGAACATGAAATGATACAGCATTATATAACCATGAAAAATTCTTTTTATTTAGTTTAACTATTTTTCCTAGATGTACAAGTATCTTTTTTTTTAATTTAGAAAGTAGGTCAGCATAGGAAGTGTTTGTGACTTTGTAAAGAGAAAAAAAAAAAAAACTTTTGAAGTGTTTCAAAATGTCTCTTTATGATTCACACTGCATAATTCATGCTGTGTAAAAGAGAGTTGTGATATACACTTGTATTTTTATTTATATGGAAGATGAGATATTGTGTTATTTTACTTTCAAATTTCTAGAAACAATTCCTTAATATAAGTTGAAAAATAATACTGATACTTTAGTGTACAAACCTGGCACAAACATAAATTTCATTTGGTATAACAAATCAAAGTGAATGTTTCAAGATTACACTAAGATTATCCTTCTGTTGGTCATTTAATTTGGTCTATGTAAAAGGTCCTTTCTTTATTTTTCTCTTATTAAATTAATGCCATTAATGTTATTGCTCCAAATGTATTTTCAATATAATGGTTCCCAATATTTTATGGAAGTTTTGTTTTCAAGAGTTTTTATTTTGTTTGTTTTTAATTTTTTTAGCATTTTACTTTAATTGCCTGTTGTATATTAAGAAGAGAAAAAAGTGTTTTGAATAGTATTTATGAATGATAATGATAGTTAAAATAACATTATAGCAATTCATATGAAAAAATACCCTTATTTTAAATTTTAAAATGGAAAAAATTTACACAAGTCTTTTCTCCTTTCTCAGGATTTGTTTCCTATGCAATATGCTTTAATTGGTTATATACACTCGAGCAGGAAATATTTATTTATTATTTGGAAAGCCCTTTATATCCCTGAACACAGAAGTGTGTTATGGAATTTATGTTGAAAATATGTCCTGTTTCTCATGACTGTACTTGTATGTGTGCATGTAACACTTAAAATACTCAAAGATATAAACATATCTATTGAAATTGTAATGTTGAATCTTCTGAATAGTAAAACCTGAAATAAATGATTGCTTGCTAAATCATAAATATATCTGTGTTGAATTTGAATGGTAATTTCAAAAAATGTTTAATTATAACTCTATTACAACAGATAAGAAATAGTTTGGCCTCTTTTAATACACTGTGATATAAAATACATAAATCAAAACTGAATAATTATTTGAATTGTCTTATTTTCAATTTCCGAGATTTATAAATTGTCACAGTAAGGAATGTAAATGATTATACAAATTAAGACCATATCACTCCATTTATGAGATTAAAGTCATGTCATATAGCATATATCATGGATTTTGAAAACCAAAGTTCAGAATAAACATTTCAGTTTTACTAAAATAGCAATGTATAAGACTCATGTAGAAAAATACTTTAATTTTTGGATTTCAGTTACATGTGATAAAAGTATGTAAATCAGTACCATTTTACCAAGCACAATACTAGATTTAATATAAATGACAGGCAGTGTTTGGTGGCACATGCCTTTTTCCCAGCTATTGGGAGGCAGAGGCAGGAGGATTTCTGAGTTCAAGGCAAGTCTGGTCTGCACAATGTTTTCCAGGACAGCAAGGGCTACACAGAGAAAACCTGTCTCCCATACACAAACAAATACAAAAACTGACAAGAAAACAAAGAGAGAGAGAGAGAGAGAGAGAGAGAGAGAGAGAGAGAGAACAGATAATTGACACCACGATAAATTTTGTCCTTCCAGAAAGAAGTTGCTTATATATTGGATATAATAAAACAAAGCAAGTACTGAGGGAATTTTGTCCAAAATATTTCTTTATGATTTTAGGTGAAGATTGTTGAAATGACATAAAAAAAGAAACAAACATACAAAAACTCAAATACCGAAATTGCACCAGAGTAATTTGGTCTTTCCAGAAAGAACTTGCTTATATATTGGATATAATAAAACAAAACAATATTGAAGGAAGTCTGTCCTAAATATTTCTCGATGATTTTAGGGAAAGATAGTTAAATTGACATACAAACAAACAAAAAGTCAAACATCAAAGTAACACCAGAGAAATATTTTCTTTCCAGCAAAAACATGCTTATTCCTATAATACAATAAAACAAAACAAATATTGATGGAAGTCTGTCCTAAATATTTATTATTTTTTGTGAAGGTTGTTAAAAGGATTAAAAATGTAAAGAAAAATGAATGGAAGTGCTTATAGATAGTCAAATAAATACTAATAACAAAAGAAATCCTTAGACAGCACATGGCTAATGAGTGCCTTTAAAAATTTGCAGTGAGAACTCATCATAATTATTGCATGTTTTCCTTGCATACATAAGAAATTAGAAGGATTTATAATTAGTTAATATATAAGTATCATTAATGGAAAATTGGAATGTGATATGTATGAGGAGGCAAGTTCATTGTAAAAGATTTTAAAACAAGAAACTGACAAATACACCACTGTTGAGTTACGTCGAGAAATTTGACATTCTCTACAGCAAAGTGAGATTAAATTATATATGATAAAAACATGA
Organism: Apodemus sylvaticus; assembly: GCF_947179515.1. NCBI lineage: Eukaryota > Metazoa > Chordata > Mammalia > Rodentia > Muridae > Apodemus > Apodemus sylvaticus. The sequence goes on from NW_026262998.1 coordinate 396,001, forward strand.
TACCTCAAATTGAATAAAATAGAAAATGGAGAAGTCGTAAACTCATAGGCAAAGGGGAAACTTTCTTTAATAGAACAGTTTTGATTCAGGTAGGATGAGCATCATATAAATGGGAGGAAAATAACCTGAAATGCTTTTATAAAGCTAGTTATCATGTCCATAGTACACAGAAAACATATATCGATTTTCAAATATGTTTACTAAATCTACATCTAATAGTGGGCTAATATCAAAAATCTTTACAAATTAGAAGGAATTAAACTCTCAGAAACAAATTTATCCAAATAAAAACTTGGGTTAAAAATGTAAAGAGAGTTCTCAATAGAGGACAAAGAAATGTCCAGGAAACATGTACATAAATATAAAATATCTAATCTCCAAGAAAATATATAAGAAATGTACAATATGTGTACTCTTCATTTTTTAATTATATAAAAACTTTGATAAAATATTTTAATTACAGATGTTTGAGAAATTAATAAAATAATATCATTGGTGTTTTTAATAAATACAAGTGATTTGCACACCTGAATAGGTGTCTAGTCCTATGTTTTTTGTTTTTTGTTTTTTTTTGTTTTTACAATTACAAATCTTTCAATTACAATTCTGTGAAGAAGACAAAGACAATGAACAAAAAGGATTACTAATATTTGTACTATTGAGCATTTTTATTTTTTTTTCTAAAGTAGAAATTTTAAATTTATCAAAAAAAATAAGTTATCATCGAAAGAGTATTGCTAGGGGAAACCAATGAAGGAACAAATGAGAAATAATTATATAGACTAAATAAAGCAAGTGAAGAAAGATTCCTTGCTAATGGCATTCTTGTATTGGTCCATCTAACATTGAATAATTTACATACATTTGGAAGAATAAAATTATGAGAAATTAATAAAAACATTTTCTCGGTTTGTGTCCAAGTTATTTCTGCTGTATCATATAGTGGGAAAGTTTCAACAATCTCATCTCAGTCAGGATCATAAGGTGAGGTAAGACATGTGATAAGGCAAAACCAGTGTTATTTTGAAAGAGATTATATTTTCAATTAATACTCACTAAGGCTTAGATGGAGTTCCTTATAGGGCTAACTTTGCAATGATTGTTTGGATCATATCTTCACTGATCTTCTCTTTGCAGAGAGAGGCACAGGTGAAATCTTGTCCTGCTATTCATCCAAATACCTCCTGCTAACTTGTATGTTGGCTGTATCCTGGACATCTATGCTTGGTATGGTTAAAACTGCTAATTCTTAATTGTATTCTGATTTTACTGACCTAGACTGATGGGAATAGATCAGGGAAACATTCTATAAAAACAAGAAATAACTAAACAGGTTTCCACTAATCTGGCATTTCAAATCATAAGCAATGGAAAACAACACAAAAAGATGAAGACCACATCCTAGAAAAAGCAAGATGTTGACCCTCTAATAATAAACCCAAAAAAAGATTATTAAATTCACAAATATCAAAATTCAAGGAAAAATAACAGGAAGCAACAATCCCTAGTCCTTAACATTTTATAGCATCCATGCACTCGATGTCCCAATAAAAGATGTAGACTAACAGACTTGATAGATAAACAGGACCCAACATTTTCCTCCAAAGAGGAAATGAATCTCAGTGTCAAAGACAATCTCTACAACAGAGTACAAATTTGGAAAACAATGTTTCAAACAAGTGTTTCCTGGAAACAAGATGGATTAGGAATTCCAATATCCAGTAAAACAGTCTGTCATCCAAAAGTCATCAAAAAAATATACAAAAGAATCCTTTATACCCATCAAAGGAAAAATATACCATGCATTCAATTATGAGGTTATATGTTTTGAAAGCAAGGGCACCCACATCTATGAAAGAAAGTTTACTAGAACTCAAAGCATGCATTGAACCACACACAGAAATTGTGGATGGCTTCAACACCTGTCGCTCCTCAATGGACAGATCAGAGAAACAAATTTTTCAGAAACAAAGTAAAATTAACTGACGTTTTGTACCAAAAGGAGTTAATAGATATTTATAGAACATTTTATCCTAAATCAAAAGAATATACCTTCTCCTCAATGCATCATGACATGTTCTCAAAAAATAGAGCTTATAATTGCTCACAAAACAGACCTCAAACGATGTAAGATGATAGAAATTATTCTAGGCCTCCTATCAGATTACTATGGAATAAATCATGAATTGAAATTATTATTATTTGCAGATGATGAGAGGGTATACATAATGGACCCATAAAACATCACCAGAAAACACCTACAACTGATAAATAACGTTATCAAAGTGGCTGTATATTAAAATGACTCAAGGAAATGAGTAGTCTTCCTATACTCAATGGAAAAACAGGCTGCAAAAAAATTAGGGAAATGATAGCCTTTGTGAAAGCCACAATAATACAAAGTATCTTGGTTTGACTCTAACCAAAACAGTGAATGATCTGTATGACATTTTCATCAGGTTGTTGAATAAAGAAATTGACGAAACTTCAGAATATGGAAAAATCTCTGATGCTCTTGGATTGGCAGGATCATGGACCTCCACATAAAACCAAACATATTTAAACCAATAGAAAAGAAACTGGGAAAGAGCCTGGAAGTCATGGTCACGGGGGGAATTTTCCTAAACAGAACACCAATGATTTATTCTTTTAGATCAAGAATTGACAAATGACACCTCATACAATCGAAAGATACTCTAAAGCAAAGGACCTTGTCAATGTGACTAAATGCAAACTAACAAATTGGGAAAAGCTCTTTACCAACCATATTTCAAACAAAAGGAAATATCTAGGATTTAAGACACCAGAGAGCGAAATATTCTTATTTAAAACAGGTTGTAGACCTAACAAAAGAATTTTCACCTGAGGGATATAGAATGGGTGAGAAGCAGCCAAAGAAATGTTCAACAATCTTAGTCATCAGGGAAATGCAAATCAAAACAACCTTGAAATTTCAACTCCCATATTTCAGAATGACTAACATCAAAAATCCAGTAGATAAGAGATGCTGACTCTTAAGATGTATATAAAAAGAGGAATACTTCTCAACTGCTTGTGGGTCACAATTTGGTACAATAACTCTGAAAAATCAGTCTTAAAGCTCATCAAAAACTTGCACATGATTCTACTAGATTACCCTGCTCTACCAGTTCTGGGCATATAATCGGAAGATTCCCAAGCACTTAATAAGGTCACATGTTTCATTATGTTCATAACAGTCGAGTTTATTATAGCCAGAAGCTGGAAAGAACACAGAAGTCCCCCAACAGAGTAATGGATACAGAAACTATTGCAAATATATCTATCCACAATGGAGCACCATTCAGCTATTTGAAAGAATGAATTCTTGAAGTTTTCCAGCAATTGGATAGAAATGGAAATACGATCCTGAGTATGGTAACCCAATCACAAAAGAACACACTCACTGACAAATGGATATTTGCTCAGGAGCTTGGAACTCCCAAGACACAATTCACATCTAAAATTAACCTCAAATGTAAAAGTAAAGTATGTAAAGGACATGTATTCATTGCATTAGTAAGGAATATACATACATCAAAATGCTGAGCTAAATTATTTTTGCTTTTGTATATTTTAGAAGCAATTGCAACATACTTTTCCACATATACTATAGGTATCTTAAATTAAAATGAACACAATGTCAAATATATTTCATCACTAATATTTTCAGGATGTGCTAAAAACAGTCAAACTAACAGGATGAGAAAAGAACACTCCCAATGATTAATGGTCTTACAAAAAAAAATCCTTCCATGTATTTTCATATCTGAATCAATACAACTATGGAATAATCGTTGGGTGGTCTGTTTCTGATTGATTTATTATTAAATGTGAAAGTGTGAGAATCTCAACTTTTTTCCAGAAATTTCATAAAATTCTGGTTCTTATTTACAAGTAACATATTTATACTATATAATAAATTTCATTGGTAGTAAAGAAGTATATTTTTTGAATTTTATCATATTTATTTTGTAATCCCTAGCATATTAAAATTCCTCATAAGTCTGCAAAACATTCATTATTTGGGAATATTTCATGTACAGCATTGTTAAATTTTAGAAAATGAGAAAGGAGTGTATACTTTAATTTGTCTTAATTATGTATAAACTTTGATAAAATATATTATTTTCAGCCTTTTGAAAAATTAATTCAAATAATATCACTGGGTGTTTTGAATAAATGTAAGTTGCACAAATGATCATGTGTCCAGTCATATAGTTTGTGTTTTTTCTAGTCTATTCTTTCAAAACAACTTTTTGAAGACTAAAATGACAATGAAGAAAAAGAATTAGTTAAAGTGGTACTATTGAGCATGTTAATTTTGAAAATCTGAAGTGGAAAAATGAGATTACTTTAGAAGGTCAGTTGTGTAAAAAGGTTTCCTGGGGGAAACTAATGAAGAAAGAAATGAGAAATAATTTACTGATGCTACATAAAGCACAGGCAGAAAGATTTTTGCTAATGACATTCTTGAAATCTCTACCTATGACTGAATAGTTTAAATCTATTTGGAGTAATAAAATGTTGATAAATATAGCAAAATATTCTCCAGGTGTATGTCCCAATTATTTCTGCTATTGCAAATGGTGGGTTATTTTCAACAATCTCATTTCAGTCAGGATCACAATGTGAGGCAAGACATATGATAAGGCAAAATCTGTTCCAGACCAGTGATATTTTGAAGGAGAATATATTTTCAATGGATACTCACTAAATCTTAGATTTGGTTCCTTATATTGCTAACTTTGCAAAGAATCTTTGAGCATATCTTCACTGATCTTCCGTTTGAAGAAAGAGGCACAGCTGAGAATTTGTGTTGGTATGCCTCCAAATTTCTCCTGTTAATTTGTATGCTGCTGCTTCCTAGATTTCTATGATAGGTAAGGTTAAAACAGCTGATTAATTGCTAAGCTGACACACTGACCTGGATTGATGGTATAAGTGTGAAGTGTTTGTCAATGGCTCAGTGAAGCATCCTACATAAATAAAAATAAAAATAAATAATAAACTTTTATCCACAAATCCAACACTTCAGAGCATAATCATTGGAAAACATCAACCCAAAGAGGGATAACACACACTCTACAAAGCAATAAATTAAGCTTCTATTAACAAACCCAAAAGAAGTATATAATTACACAAACATAAAAAATTTATCAAAAGTAACAGGAAGCAACAATCACTATTCCTTCATATTTCACAGCCGTAATGCACTCTATTCTCCAATAAAAGTTATAGACTAACAGACTGACTATGTAAGCAGGACACAACATTTTGCAGCATTTAAGGACTGCATCTCAGTGTCAAAGACAAACTCTACCACAGAGTTAAAGGTTGGTAAACAATTTTCCAAACAAGTAGTCCCCAGAATCATGATGGATTATACATTCCAAGTAACAGTGTCTGACTTCAACAACTGACTGTCCTTTTTTGTCCCTGCTAAGGGTTTTCTTTTTTCTGTTTTTTTTTTTTTTTTTTTTTTTTTTTTTTTTTTTTTTTATTCGATATATTTTTTATTTACATTCCGATTGGTTACCCCTTTTCTAGCCCCCCACTCCCCGAAAGTCCCATAAACCCCCTTTTCTATCCCTATCCTTCCACCCACCCCTTCCCACTTCCCCATTCTACTTTTGACCTATACTGCTTCACTGAGTCTTTCCAGAACAAGGGGCCATTCCTCTGTTACTCTTGTACCTCATTTGATGTGTGGATTATGTTTTGGGTATTCCAGTTTTCTAGGTTAATAACCACTTATTAGTGAGTGCATACCAAGATTCATCTTTTGAGTCTGGGTTAACTCACTTAGTATGATGTTCTCCAGCTCCATCCATTTGCCTAAGAATATCGTGAATCCATTGTTTCTAATGGCTGAATAGTACTCCATAGTGTATATATACAACATTTTTTTCTTGCATCTACTCTTCTGTTGAGGGATACCTGGGTTCTTTCCAGCTTTTGGCTATTATAAATAGGGGCACTATGAACATCGTGGAACATGTGTCCTTATTACATGCTGGGGAATCTTTTCGGTATATGCCCAGGAGTAGTATAGCAGGATCTTCTGGGAGTGAGGTGCCCAGTTTTCGGAGGAACCGCCAGACTGATTTCCAGAGTGGATGACCAATTTGCAACCCCACCAGCAGTGAAGGAGTGTTCCTCTTTCTCCACATCCTCGCCAACACCTGCTGTCTCCTGAATTTTTAATCTTAGCCATTCTGACTGGAGTAAGGTGAAATCTCAGGGTTGTTTTGATTTGCATTTCCCTAATGACTAATGAAGGTGAGCATTTTTAAAGATGTTTCTCTGCCATCCGAAGTTCTTCAGGTGAGAATTCTTTGTTAACTCTGAATCCCATTTTTTAATAGGGTTGATTGATTTTCTGGAGTGTAACTTCTTGAGTTCTTTATATAAATTGGATATTAGCCCTCTATCTGATATAGGATTGTTGAAGGTGTTTTCCCAATTTGTTGGTTGCCGATTTGTCCTTTTGATGGTGTCCTTTGCCTTACAGAAACTGTAATTTTATGAGGTCCCATTTGTCAATTCTTAATCTTAGAGCATACACTATTGGTGTTCTATTCAGAAACTTTCTCCCTGTACCAAAGTCCTCAAGGGTCTTCCTCAGTTTCTTTTGTAATAGCTTCAGAGTGCCTGGCTTTATGTGGAGCTCCTTGATCCATTTGGATTTGAGCTTAGTACAAGGAGACATGGATGGATCAATTCGCATTCTTCTGCATGCTGACCTCCAACAAATGACTCTCCATATTGGACAGGTCACAGAAACATAAACTGTACAGAAGCACAGTGAAAATAACAGCGGTTTTTTCCAAAGGGATTTAATAGATATCTATAGAACATTTTTTCCTAAATAAAAGAATATACCATCTTCTCAGCACACCATGATACCTTCTCAAAAATCAAAAAATAACTGCTCAAAAAACACACCTCAACAGATATAAGTTGATTGAAAAAATTCCATGCATTCTATCAGATCACTATGCAATAAGGGTTATCTTCAATAGCAACAAAAACAATTGAAAACCAAATAAACCTGTAAGCTAAACAATGCTCTACATAATGAGATATTTTTCAAGAAGGAAATAAGGATCGAAATCAAAGACTTTTGTGAATTTAATTTAAATAGAGGCTAAACATACCCAAAATTATGTGACACAAAGAAAGCAGTGCTAAGACAAAAATTCATAGCTCTGAGTAACTCCAAGAAGAAGCTGGAGAGAGCACAGACTACCAGCTTAACCATATTCCAGAAAGTTTTAAAACAGAAAATACTACACAAAAGAAGAGTACTAGGAAAGAAATCTTTCAACTCAGGGCTGAAGCCAACCAAATAGAAGCAGAAATAACTAGACAAGGATCCAACAAAACCATGAGCAGATTCTTTGATTAAACCAGCAAGATAGAAAACCCTTGTGTATACAAACCCGATGATACAAAGTATCCAAATTAACACAACAAAAATGAAAAGGGATAAAAAACAATGGAAAATGAGGAAATCTAAAAAAAAATAAAGAAAAAATCATCAGATACTACTACAAATTCATATATCAATAAAAGTGGAAAATCTGGATGAAATGAACAATATCCTAGCCAGATACTAAATAGCAAATATAAATTAAGATCAGACAGACCTTGTGAACAGTCCCAAAGCCTCTATAGGAACAGATGCGCTCATTGAAAGCCCCTGTACCAAATGAAAAGACAATACCAGATGGTTTCTTTACAGAATTCTGTCATAACTTCAACATAGACCTAATACCAATACTTAGCAAAATATTCTAATAAATAGAACGAGGCGGAACCTTGCCCAAATTGCTGTGTGAGCCAAAATTACATTGATGCTAAAACCAAATTTTCAACAAATATTCAACCAATTATTCAACAAATAAAAAAAAAAGAACTTAAGACCACTATCCCTTAAAATATCTATGCAAAAATGCTCAATAAAACATTTGCTACCTGAATCAAGATTATATCAAACTGATTTTACATCCCAATCATGTAGACTTCATCCTTAATCCTTCAAATGCAAAGTTGTTTCAATATATGGAAATCCAACAATGTTATTTAATATATTAACAAACTCAAGGAAAAAAATTACAGTGTCTTTTCAATAGATGATTCATAAACCTTAGAAAAAATCAGCATCCCTTCATATTAAAAGGCTTGGATATAACAGGAATTCAAGTCCTATAAATAAACGAGATAATAATAATATAAAGCAAACCAATACCCAACATCAAGCTACAAGGAGAGAAACTTGAAGCAGTTACTCTAAAATAAGTGACTAGACAATGCTGCCCTCTTGCTTTCTCTGTGAACTTACTCAATATAGCATTAGAATTTCTAGTAAGAGCAAATAAAGAAAACAAATGAAGGTCACTGGGATATGAATTCAAAAGAATGAAGTAAAATTGTCATTATTAACTGATGATATGATAGATTACTTAAAGGAACCCTGAAACTCCACCAGAAAATACCTACAGATGATAAACAAATTAAAGAAAATGACTGGTTACCAAATTAACTCAAGCAAATCAGTATTCTTCCAATACTCAAAGGATAAACAGGATGAGAAAGTAATTAGGGAAATGACACACTTTGTGATGGCACAAACAATATAAAGTATCTTGGTTTGATTCTAACTAAGCAAGTGAATGATCTGTATAGCAGGTACTTCAAGGCTCTGAATATAGAAATCAAAGATGATTTTAGAATTTGGAAAAACCTCCCATTCTTGATTTGGAGAGTATAAGGTCCATTTTTCCAAAAGCCATCTACAGATTTAGTGCAATTCACATTAAAAATATTCAGTCAAAATTATTCAAAAATTTGTAAATCATTTCTTAAATTCTTTTTGAATAACAATAATTCCAATATCAGTAAAACTATTTTCATAAGTAAAAGTAGGTCTAGGGGAATCAGTACTCTGGACATCAGGCCATACTACAAAGCAATAGTGTTAAATACTACATGGTAATAGTACTGTGACAGATTGGTAGACCATTCAAGTAGAATTGATGAGCTAGCAACGACCCACACAACTTTGGTCGCTTGATCTTTGACAAAGCGTAAAATTCATGCAGTGGGAAAAAGATAGCCTTTCCATCAAACTGCTGTTCAAGTGAAGGTCAGCATGGAGAAGAATGTGAATACATCGATTCTAATCTCCATTTAATCATCTTAATATGTTCATAGCAGCCCTATTTATAATAGGCAGAAGCTGGAAAGAACCCAGGTATTCCTCAATGGAAAAATAGAATCAAAAAATAAATAAACATAGTAAATGCAATTTAAAGCACACTAGTCGCCAACATCAAGCTACATGGAGAGAAACTTGAAGCAATTCCTCTAAAATAAGTGACTAGACAATGCTGCCCTCACACTTTCTCTGTTTACTTACTCAATATAGTATTATAAGTCATAGTGGGAGAAATAGGAAAACAAATGGAGGTCACAGGGATATGAATTCAAAAGAATGAAGTAAAATTGTCACTATTAACAGATAATATGATAGTTTACTTAAGGTCACAAGAAAAATCCACCAGAAAACACCTACAGCTGATAAACATCTTTTGAAAACTGTCTGGTTATCAAATTAATTCTAGCAAATCAGTATTCTTCCAATTAGATAAATGACACACGTTGCAATGGCCACAAACAATATAAAGTACCTAGGTTTGACACTAAGCAAACAAGTGAATGAACTTTATGACAGGTACTTCAAGTCTTTGAATATAGAAATCAAAGATGACCTTAGAATTTGGAAAAATCTTCCATCCTCTTGGTGTGTAGAGAATAAGGTCCATCTTGAAAAAAGCAGTCTAGAGATTTGATGGGATTTTGTCCCCATGAAAATCCCATCTAAGTTTTCAAAAGATGGTAAAACATTCCTTAAATGCTTCTGGAATAACAATACTCTCAATATAGGAAAAACTAATTTCATTAGTAAAAGTAGTTCTAGAGGAATAGGATTCTGGACCTCAGGCCGTACTATAAAGCAACAGTGTTAAATACTGCATGGTAATAGCACAGTGACAGATAGGAAGATCAATAGAATAGAATTGATGATCAAACCCACACAACTATGGTCACTTGATCTTTGACTAAGAGTAAAATCCATGCAGTGGGAAAAAGATAGCCTTTCCAACAAACTGTACTGTTCTAGTGAAGGTCAGCATTGAGAAGAATGTGAATACATCGATTCTTATCTCCTTTTAATAAGTTCAAGTCCCAGTAGATCAGGGACCTCCACATAAAATGAGACACTTTGATACTAATAGACAAAAAATTAAGGAAGAGCCTTGAGCTCATAGACTCAGGGAAATTTTCCTAAACAGAACACCAATAGTTTATTCCTTTAGATCAAGAATTAACAAATGATACCACATAAAATTACAAAGTTGCTATAAAGCAAAGAACTCTGTCAATGTGACAAAATGGCAACCAACTAATTGGGAAAAGATATTTATCAACCATATAACTGACTTAGGGAAATATCCAGTATATATGACTCAAGAGAATCAAATAAACCTATTAAAAAGTGGGGTACAGAGCTGACCAAAGAATTTCACAGGAGCAATATAGAATAGCTGAGACGCAGCTAAAAATTGTTGAACCATCCTAATCATCATGGAAATGTGAATCAAAATGACTATGAGATTTTACCCCTAAAATTCAAAATGACTAAGATTAAAAATGTAGGAGATAAGCGGTTCTGGCTAAGATATGGAGAAAGAGGAACACTTTTTCGAAGCTAGTAGGTAGCAAACTGGTACAACCACTCTGAAAAATCAGTCTGGAGCTTCATCAAAAGCCTGGGTATGATACTACTGGATTACCCTGATAGAACACTCTTGAGCATATACCCAGAATATTCCAAAGCATGTAATAAGGACACATGCTCTGCTATGTTCTTTTTAGTCCTGTTTGTTATAGCTAGAAGCCGAAAAGATCTCAGATGACCTGAAACTGACAAATGGATACAGAAAATGTGACATATATACACAATTGAATATTCCTCAGCCATTAAAAGAGGTGAATTCATTAAATTTTCCAGCAAATGAATAGAGCTGTAAAGTATGATCCTGAGTGAGGGAACCCAATCTCCAAAGAACACACATGGTATGTACTCACTGATAAATAGATATTAACCCAGACGCTTGGAATTCCAAGACGCAATTCACATATAAATTAATCTCAAATTGAAGGAAGGGAAAAATATGGATATTCTGGCCATTCTTAGAGTGGGAACAAAATACCCACAGAAGCTGATTCAGGGACAAATTGTGCAGAACAGCCTGAAGGAAAAAAAAAAAAACATCCACAGACTACCTAACTTAGTGATCCATCCCATATACAGTTGGAAAACACAAATAAAATTAATGATGCCCACATGCACTTGTTGACTGGAGATGGATAGAGGTGTCACCTGGAATGCTTTGCTAGTGCATGAAAAATGTAGCTTGGGATCATCTCAGCCTGTCATTGAACTGAGCACAGGGTCCCATGTTGGGATTCTAGAGAAAGGACACAAAAATATGAAGGTGTTTGCCTCACAGTAAGAGGAACAATATGAGCCCCCTAATACTCCCAGAACACACAATGTAAAAAAAACATCAAACAATGAGTAGACATGGCTCCAGAGAAAAAGGCAGCAGAGGATAGACTTGTTGTACATCAAAGGAAGGAGAGGAAATTTGTCCTTGAAAGGTTTGATGGAGCAGTTCAGGGGAATATCAGGATAGCTAAGCTGGAGGTGGTTGATTGCACAAGTGGGGAGGGGAGAGGGTTTCACTACTTTCAGAGGTGGGTCAGAAAGAATAGGCAAAAACCTTTGAAATTTAAATAAATAATGTATTTAACAGAAGAAAAAAGAGAGAAAAATGAAAATTAACATAAACTTCTATTACAGGCTAAATTTAATCATCATATTGTCGAACACCCTTTATTTATAGAAATTACAAATTTTAAAATATAAAATACTTCTTGCTCTCATACACATATTCAGTACATTCCAATCAAACTAATATGTCATCATCCATAACCAGCTCTTCTATTTTATTACATTTTCTTTATATCATCATTTATTCCTTTTAATCTTTTTTAAGTTTTGTTATTGAAGGCTTAATTTATTTATTATTGTTATTTAAATATCTGTTTATATGTACATGTTTGATAACATGTGTAAAGAAGTAACAGTGAAGTTTTAATTATTCTGAACACGACTGATCAAAATTCATTTACCCTGTGTATCTAAGTGCATGTTTATAAGGTGGGTAAGAACCAATATTGAGAAAGGGTACCTAAGCCTATGTAGGCGTTGGATTATATTTTCTTTATTATTGTAAAGACCATATTGGCCTACAGTTCATAGTGATCTCCTCAGTGAAAAAATTGCACATATCACTTGGACATACTAATTTTTGTCCTTTCTGTAACCACACTCACGTATAAAAACCAATTCCTCACATGAGAATTTTATGCAAACTTTACTTAGATGTTTCAATCAACTCATCAGTTAAAAGTTTTGTAAAATCTAAGTGCCACAATATTGGAACTAAGCTTCCATCATAAAAATTTTCAGAGGCATGAAGTTCTGCAATTCACTTCTATTCTGGACAGATTAAAGTAGAGGGCCTTCATTATCTTCCTTATTCCCTATCTTTATGGTACAGTAGTTGTGAGATGTTACAGATCAGTCTCTCAGGGAAAATTAAAAAGAGCTTAAATTATTGGTTCAAGACCATGTTTCTTCTAGTGACAATCATGGTGCCTTGGAGTTTTCTGGTGAGCCCACAGGGTTTCCATGGTCTAGGTTAACTCACGACATATTACAAGAGGGCAGAGTGGCATACCATGGTTTGATGAATACCATGGTATGTCATGGGAAGAAGAAAACTCACTTTTCCTCTGATCCTGTGTAATGGTCCTTAATGAGAGGCATAGAACTTGCTTGTCCAGACAATGTATTTATCATTGGAATGGATACACTGGCTTACTCATTGTGAACATGACATTAAACCCATTTTGGAGAAACAAATCCCCAGCAATGGAAGTTTATAGATTTAAGTCCATGTAGTGGCTATTCCTGGTTGTCAACTTGACTATATCTGGATTGAACTACATTCTAGAATTGGAAGGGTCACAAATGATCCTTATTTGGAGACTTAGAGATATAAGTTTCTGACCTGGATCTTGGTATAGAGATCTTGAAGCATAGTGGCTAAGGAAAGGAGATCACCGATTTAAAGATCATTTGGGATAAAAGGCATAGATACACATAACTTTAATCTGGGCCACACCCTCTACTGGAGAACTACAGCTTTTAATCTGGGCCACACCCTCTGTTAGAGATGTACAGTCTTTAATCTTAACTACATCCTCTGCTGGAGATATATAAGGACATTGGAAGAAGGAAGATTTACTCTCTCTCACTCTTCCTTGCCTGCTTGCCTTGTGGGACTGACAAACTGCTAGATCCTTCTACTTCCATCCACAGCTGCTGCTGACCATTGTTGAAGAGTTGGACTATAGGCTGTAAGTAATAGACAAATTCCCTAACTATATAGAGACTGCCCATATGTTCTGTGACTCTAGAGAACCCAAACTTGAAAGCTTTGGAGTATGATAAACTGTATGACAACACCTGCAGTCTGGTACATACAGAGAAATCATACAGCTAGATTGGCTTTTTGTACAGTTTTAAGAACTTTTCTCTCAGTGTCCCAATCTTCATTTATATTTTATCTTTGACTTTGTTTAGTGAGTGCTGTTATTTGAGACCATCAATTGAATTTTAAACTACACGTAATAAACTCAGATATTTTAGCCTGTAAAACATCGTATTGATTACTGGATTAATCAAGGTGAGTGAAGCGATGAGTCATATTTTATCATATTTAGATGGTTGGTGACTACAGAATTACCAAAATTTAATAAAAAAGTTAATAATCTGTTTTGGCAGAACTGTATTTTTCCTATGTGGATCAGTTGTGTTTATCCTTGCTGGATATCTCTATACTTCAGAGGATAGTGAAACTTGAACACTTCTCCAACAAGGTCTTGAGGCTAAATCAGAGGTAGAAAGAAAATATCCCTAGATTTCTGCTACTATATTGATGGGTTGGCTTATCTTTTCATCCATTCACAGCTTTTGCTAGTTAACATATTTACATCCAGAACTCAAAAACACACAAAGACACACACACACCCCGAATACCTAGACACTACGCCCCGAAAGAAGGAGTACAAAGGGAGGATTCCATGGTTCCACATATTTAGCCAAGGATGACATTGTTTGTTAACTATGTGAGATGGTACCCTTGGTTCCAAGAAGGCTGGAAGCCCCAAGTAGTAAAAGTGAGGTAGGGAGGAAGTACTAGTTGACTAGGTATATGAAAACGCTCATAGAAATAGGAGAGGGGACATGGGATAGAGATAACTTTTATGGTTATTGCTGGATATATGCTTACTTTAGAAATGTAAATAAAGAAAGGAGATATTCAATGGAATAATATGGCAGGAGAGAAAATAAACACGTCACATTCCCATTGTATGAAAATTGAAAAAACCCTGTTGCCAAGAGCTCTAGCTTTGAGTGTAAGATATTTTCTATAACTGTGTATCGGTAGAGTCCTGAGAAAAATAGCACTTCAGAACCAAACAGTACAGGGATAGCCTTAGCAGAAAAGTAAAGGCACTCTATGTGATATAAGTATTCCCCTATGTGAACACTCCACTGTCTCTTTAAGAACTCTTGCTATCTGCTGTGATGTCACCTGTGTTGTAACAATGTCACCTGTTCCTATGCATCATTGAGTCTCAACAGGGTTCAACCTTATCAATGTTTTCAAGGGAGACGTCTCTACAAGAAGAGAGAGACAGGAATACAAGAAATATCAAGAAAGTGTAAGACAACATGCAGGAGTCTACTGGCTTTCCAGCATGTCCAATGATGAAAGCTCCGACAACAATCCTATCAAACCAATGGATTTCTATTCCTCTACTACCCTCCGATCTCCAAGGGCCTCCAGCTCTAGTATTGTCTCTTTGGCCCCAAAGGCCCAATACCCTTGAATTACCTGAATGTCTTCAAATGTCTCCAGATTCACAACTGCCTCAATATCACCAAAGACCACAAATGGTTCCATTAATCGATGGCCAACAATTGTCTCCCAGATCGACATTGAATCAAGGCTTTCAGGTTTTAGTCTCTCCATTCGTTCAACTTGCGGGTAATGTAGTCTGTTCAAGAGCACATGTTCCCCGAAATACTTCTGTAAGACCTCAGAGAAGGCGGACCAGGTATAGCACAGAACATAAGAATAAGCTGGAGAAATTCTTCTTGAAAATTTCCAAGTATCCTTCCATTGAACAACGTAAGGAACTGGCAGAAAACATTTGTGTGACAGAATTCCAGCTTCGGATATGGTTTAAGAAGCGCAGGTGTAGATACTTTAGGGAACATCCCAATGAGCGTGGGTCAATACCTGGGAAACCAAGTGGAAGAGCTCAAACTCACTTCCTCAGCAATGAAGATCATGCCCCCGTGAATGCCGTGGCCACTCATTATCCTATGTCCCCAAGCTCAGCTGATGTAAGCTCCCTTCTCCAACACAGTGCCTCCAATATCTTCATTTCCATTTGACATTCTTAAGGCAGTGGAACATTCTGGATGTGCTGATGGCTGCAAATAACCAGATAAGAGCCACCACAGCCCATTTCAATTATCCATATCCATGGACTCAGTTCAGAGGGATGCTATTGAAGACACATCTTAATCGCATTAAGAGATATGTTATAGCAATAGATAAAGCTTTCCAACTCAACCACCTTCAAACATAGAAGTACAAATCACTCAAAACAATCAGATTTTTAAAATTATGGAGACTAATATACTATTATTACCAGAATAGTTCTGTGTTCAAGATCTATAAATATTTGACATTACTCTAGAAACTGTGCAGTTATCAAATATGTTTTGCCTGAATTTGCCCAAACCTACTTATCATGAAGATATTTCTGGAAATCCTTCTGTCTGCTTTGTTTCTTTTATATATTACTTTAGTTAATTTTATGTTTTTAAATACATGAGCAATTATGATACTGGAATGAGGGCACTGAAATTCATCAATTAAATAACTGAACTATAATGCATAGCCTTGATATTTACCCAATCCCACATTGTGCCTTATAATCCTTAACTATATTCCTCCATTCATGTCTTCTCTATCCAATTTTAAACACAGTTTCAAACTCTCTGTCTCTCTTTCAATGTCTCGCTGTCTGTCTCTCTCTGTCTGTCTTTCTATGCCGCTGTCTCTCTGTCTCCCTCTTTCTCTGTCTCCTGTCTCTTTCTTACATGCTCCCATAATCTGACTTTGGGTGTTCCATGTTAGGAAAAATAACTTATTCTTTTGCACACTTCTAAGGTTCATAGAGTTTTGAATTGTCTGAAACCCATTTTAATAAGCACCACATGATGTGTACGTTGTTCCTATAAAATGTGTAATATCTGTTTCTTTGGGAATAGTTACCCAGGCTTATAGAAAACAGAAAAAAGAAATGATGTTCATTGTGGGCCAAGACCTGAAATATATGCTAATGATAACATAATAAAAAGACTTCTTCCACCATTCCAGTGAGAGAGCACAGGCAAACAGAATAATATCCACCTGATATTCTTCAGTGGAATTCTTTCTGGAAACAGTTTTAGAACTGCTATAAATTTCAAGGACATACAATCTGTAATAATATAAGGCTTGTTGACAGGGACTTTTGGTATAGCTCCAATGGGTGGAGAAGACAGGAAAGTACATCTGCTGGAACGCCTTTCTGGATATGTATGAGGGGGTTGAAAGTGCCATTTAAGATATCAACTCCAGACTTTTTAAAACATTAGCACCCATAAATTATGGTAGATACTTCGTTTACACCATATAGTAAATCACCTGGTCTATGTGAATTAACAGAGACACAGAAATTACTAATATTAAAGACATTAGAAACTAGATTAAAATAGTACTAGGTCCCAAAACACATTTTTCCTCTTAGTACCTGTTAATAGCTTTATACTGCCCATGCGTTACTCACTTGGAATCTTCTGTATAGTGGTTGTTTGCTCTAGTAAATCTTATCAGATGGATAGATTGAACTAGCTTCTTCTACTAGTGCCATCCTCTGTAGACAATATTTTAAAATCAGTATTTCATAGACTAAACTGTCTTTATTAGATTATGGGCACTAAAGCTTATCTATTTTCTGCAACATAGCTAAATATTCAAAGTCTTTAAATTATTTTCTCAGCCATACCAAAGGACCAATTTCAGGATTCCCAAGCCAGTAACTTCACATGATACAGCCTGTCCAATAATTGTAGAAGATGAATGGGGTTATAGGCATGTAATGTAATTCTGTGGTAGAGTATTTCCCTAGTATGAGTCTTTCCTCAGAAACAGATTGAGATCTAGTGGCATTCAAGGAGGTAAAATAAGCTCAATTACATATGAATCAGACTAAAACAAAATGAATATTCCTATAAATAAATTTAAGTCACTCTAAGTTACAGCCACCTCATCGCATGCTCCATGCTTTCCAACTTTCCTTGTGTATAATTATTAGGAGAAACCATCAATATTCCACCATCAATCTTGGGTGGAATGATCAGTAAAGATTCAATAAAGCATGTGTATATATATATATATGATTTATTATCAATTATATTATCAATGCATGCATATTTAGAGATATACATATCCAGAAATGTGCAGTCAGTGAGAGATAAAGAAGTGAGCAAAGACAAAATACAGCGAGAATAATGCAAATTTAAATACAGATATGTTTTGAAAATCATAAAAACTTATAACTTATGAACTCCTTGACAAAATAATTCAAATAATGTGATTGTCAGTAAGTATTGGTACTTGCTGCCAGGTCTAAAATCAGATCTACTTCTCAGACCCACAAGTTGAGGTGAAGAAAATTCCTATGGACTAAGTATTTTATGTGTGTTTATGTATGTGTGTGTCTGTGTGTGTCTCTGTGTGTGTGTTTGTGTATCTTTGTGTGTGTTTATGTGCACGTCCCTTCATAAAACTACCATATGTATTTACAAAAGAATCATCCCTGCATCCCTGGGATTAAGACAACTTGATCACGTTGAATGATCATTTGATGTGTTCTTGGATTCAGTTGGCAAGAATTAAATTGAGTATTTTTGCATGAACATTTATAATGGAAATTGGTGTGAAGCTGCATCTCGTAATATGTGGGATGATATACCCAGAGCTTTCAGTGAATACTTATTTTGTGACTCATGTGTATAGCATGGATTCTATGACATTACAAGTGGGTAGAAGATGGCCATAAATAGCACCAAGTTTAGAATATTTGACTACTCTATGACCTTAAGTCAACTAATGTTTATTACTGTCTCTATCTCTGACACAGAAAGGGACATCTAAATTTACCTTTCATAGTAGATGAGATATGATTATACAATACATCCAGGGTAATATCATATAAAGTTTGTCTCCATTTCCATCATTTTACTGGGGAGACTCTAATTCTTGATAAGACTTAATCAACTGTGTTACATCAACATAGTGTCTGACGAATTAGTACATACCACCAGATTGTTAGTCTTTTTCTACTGGCATGTATTCAGTGTGTCAACAGTATCATATATTGTCTTGCAAAACATACTGAGTGTGACATAAATGTCTCTCCATTTACATTTAGAAAGCTAAAAATTTACTGTCTGGTAAGAACTCTCTTCTTCACCCTCAAGAATCATTCCTTGGTTTGCCAAATCACTGTGCATCCACTACATCCTCTGGCATTATTCCCAGGAATAGAAGGCCATAAAGAGTTAGGTATGGAACAAGAGATTGAGAGGAAGAGAAAGAGAGAGAGAGAGAGAGAGAGAGAGAGAGAGAGAGAGAGAGAGAGAGAGAGAGAGAGAGAGAGAGAGAGAGAGTATGTTCCAGAAATGCAAATGTTGCATGTCTGTGACATTATCTCAGAAGATGGATTTTTTTTTTTGGAATTTCATGTGTCTACTGGAGATGAAGGTAAGGCAGGAGATGTCCTGCTTCCTCTCTGGATCCTATTGGAGATATCCTTTGCTCTGGTTATGATATCTGGACTTTTTGAGACATCAAGTTCTCTTCTCTCTGTGTCTATTGACTGTCCTTTGTGCACCATATGTCTGTCCATATATCTGTCATTTTATGTTTGTTCTTGTTGTGTAAATGATTAATTGTTATGTGTTTCGTGTTAAAAAAAAATTGTTAAAACTTTATGTGCTGGATGTCCACGGTTTGATTTAGTTATCTTGTTTAAAGGGCATTTTCAATTAGCATAAGCGAAACACTTACGTTACCCTACACTATGGCTGGCAGTCAAGTACAACTAGCAAAATTCTGCTTGGGGTAAACAATTTAGACATGCAAATCTTTTTTTTTTTTTCATTTTTTTTTTACATATTTTTTTTACGTTTTATTCGATATATATATATATATTTACATTTCAAATGATTTCCCCTTTTCTGGTCCCCAACTCCCTGAAAGTCACATAAGCCCCCCTCCCTCCTTCTGTTTTCCCACCCATCCCTTCTTACTTTCCTATTCTGGCTTTTTCTTATACGGCTACACTGACTTTTTCCAGAAACAGGTGCCACTCCTTCGTTCTTCTTGTA
The DNA here is from genome assembly GCF_947179515.1 of Apodemus sylvaticus. Classification (NCBI taxonomy): domain Eukaryota; kingdom Metazoa; phylum Chordata; class Mammalia; order Rodentia; family Muridae; genus Apodemus; species Apodemus sylvaticus. Next base: position 415,739 of record NW_026262998.1, read on the forward strand.
CCTCATTTAATGTGTGGAATATGTTTTGGGTATTCCAGTTTTCCAGGCTAATATCCACTTCTTAGTGAGTGCATACCATGATTGATCTTTGGAGACTGGGTTACCTCACTTTGTATGATGTTTTCCAGCTCCATCCATTTGCCTAAGAATTTCATGAATTCATTGTTTCTAATGGCTGAATAGTACTCCATTGTGTATACATATACCACTTTTTTTGTATCCATTCTTCTGTTGAGGGACACCTTGTTTCTTTTCTGCTTCTGGCTATTATAAATAGGGCTGCTATGTACATACTGGAGCATTTATCCTTATTACCTGCTGGAGAATCCTCTGGGTATATGCCCAGGAATGGTATAGCAGGATCTTTTGGAAGTGACATGCCCAGTTTTCTGAGGAACCACCAGACTGATTTCCAGAGTGGTTGTACTAATTTGCAAACCCACCAGCAGTGGAGGAGTGTTCCTCTTTCTCCACATCCTCGCCAAAACATGCTGTCTCCTGAGTTTTCAATCTGAGCCATTCTCTGGTGTAAGGTGAAATATCAGGTTTGTTTTGATTTGCATTTCCCTGATGACTAGTGAAGTTGACCATTTTTAAAGATGTTTCTCAGCCATCCGAAGTACTTCAAGTGAGAATTCTTTGTTTAATTCTGTGCCCCATTTTTAATAGGGTTATTTGGTGTCTGGGTTCTAGCTTCTTGAGTTCTTTTTATATATTGGATATTAGCCCTCTATTTGATATAGGGTAGGTGAAGAACTTTTCCCAATATGTTGGTTGCCAATTTGTCCTTTTGATGGTGTTCTTTGCTTTACAGAAACTTTGTAATTTTATCAGGTCCCATTTGTCAATTTTTGATCTTAGAGTATATGCTATTGGTGATCTGTTCAGAAAATTTCCCCCTGTACCAATGTCTTCAAGGGTCTTCCCCAGTTTCTTTTCTATTAGCTTCAGAGATGTTAGGTCCTTGATCCATTTGGAGTTGAGCTTAGTACAAGGAGAAAAGGATGGATCAATTTGCATTCTTCTCCATGCTGACCTCCAGTTGAATCAGCACCATTTGCTGAAAAGGCTATCATTTTTTCATTGGATGTTTTTCAGCCCCTTCGTATGTATATATGTGTGTGTGTGTATGTGTATGTGTGTGTGTGTGTATGTGTATGTGTATGTGTATATGTATATATACATGTATATGAATATAATATTCTTATATGTGTATGTATATATACATATATGTGTATATAAATTAAATTTACATGCAATATATGTACATTATATATAAATGTAAATATACATTTAAATATATAACATTAAATTAAATATGTTTAAATATAAGAAAAATTAAATAATTATAAAAGATGAAATGCTGTTATAAAGAAGAGGTGATTGAACATCTAAAGGAGTTAAGGAGGATGTCACATTAATCTGATTTGAATATATTGAATATATGTATGAGAGTGAATGATTTTGTATTTTACAATTTGTAATTTGTAAAAAATTATGTTTGACAACATAAATTCACTAAAATTTTCTTAACTATTATAGAAGGTTATGTCTAATTTCTTATAATCACTAAAAAATAATAAAAATTTGAAGCTACTAATATGCAGAATTTCTCCTAATGCTTTTTCTTCATTAGCTGCTAAGTAAGTCTTATTAAAATTTCAGACCACTCACAAACACTTCACTCATATATCAGCAGTGTAAATCAGAGTCAGAATAACAAACAAGAATCATCTGTGGTAGCACAACCTAGAAGATACTGCCAGGACTCAGCCTCAGTACAGGTGAGCATGAGGAATTATAAAGAGCACCTATAGATAATCTCAGCTGAGCTTCTCTCTGCAAAGTGAAAATAAGTGAAGATATGAGACCTGTTATGTTTGCACAACTTTCTCTATAAGCAATGCTATCTAAGGTTTAGTGAGTAAACTTTGATGTGTTTTGATTCTCCCTCCAAATATCATGTGTACTCCACAGGTTTTCATCAACACGTCTTACCTCAGCATGTGAACGTGAACAATATGACATTGCTGCCAAGAACCCATCATATGCCGAAAGAGAAACAATTTGACACATCTCCAGAAATATTCTTAATGTATTTCTGGTTATGTTATCCATGCAAATGCATGTCAACTGTTCAATGTAAAGTGGAAAAATTATAAGCCAAGAATCCTCTCTTACATTCTTCCTTTAATCTAATATCACTTCACCTCTCTATCATCACGTGCTAACATCACTTTTCTGTATCTTCATGTGTTTGTTCCAGCAAAACACCTTCCAGTCCAACTGATTTTCTAAAGAACCTTTAAAATACAACTGCAAGTTTAAAAATATGGATACTCTATAGTACAAGTTTGTGTGTTCCTATTAAACATCCTATTTTTCTTCTTCACAGATTTCTAACTGAAAGATAAGACTAGCATCAAATTATACACTAGGACTTGACAAGTGATCAGATCTACAAAATTATTACATATATTGAAAACATCCTATGAGATTATACGACTTAATTTTTCAAATTGCTGTACATAATGTATCTTATTCAAATTTTTTATAGAATTAAGAAAAATTGAAGTGTACAATCCATTGATATTTTGTACCTCAACAAAAGTTGCATCTGAATCTTCCAAAACACAGAATTGTTTTCTAGACATATTTGCATGTTAAATTATTTAAATGAAATTAACTATGATAGTGAGTAAAAATTAATTTGATAAAATAAATATTTGATTCCCATATCACAATGAAAATGTAATTTAATTAATATTGAAAATGTTTAAAAAACCGAACATTATGACACTGCAGAAAAAAGTGATTCAAGGTTCTCATGCACTTGCATTTACTTATAAGACAATTATAAACAAACCTGACCAATGATTAAAAAAATGGTTAAAACTTTATGAACTGTCTGTCCACGGTTTGATTTAGTTATCTTGTTTAAATGGCAGTTTCAATTAGCTTAAGATAAACTGTTAAGATACCCTACACTATGGCTGGGATTCAAGTACAACTAGAGAAATCCTACTAGGGGCTAGCTATCTACAAAACCAGCTCTTAAAGAGGCCAAAACTTTTTCAACATCTTTAGTAAGAGAGCTGATAACTGTTTGGTTTTTTTTTCCTAGAAGAACCTCTGTGATTCTGAATGTTGGTTTCAACAATGTGCTTTTCCACTTAAATTTACAGTTAAAAAATGTAAGAAACTTTTGTCTGGTTTAAATACGTATATGTTTATAAAAACTTCACATTTGTTCCTGACTAGTTTTAAGATATAAATATGTTCTGCATGTCTCATTTACAGAGTATTGATTTATAAGTTATTGATATGATTAAAAATTTATAGCATTGGTCACAGAAATTATACAATTTACCTTCATGATAACTCAAGAAAATTAAACAGAAGATATTACATTTTATATGTTTATTTGTTAGTTTTCTTGGAAACATGGTTTCTCTCTATTGCCCTGGTTGTCCTGGAACTCACTCTGTAGACCAGGCTAGCCTCAAACTCAGAAATATGCCTGCCTCTACCTGTTAGAGTGCTTAGATTACAGGCATGTACCACCATTGCATGGCTTAAGGTCTCAATTTCAATTCATGATATTGGAAGATTATTGGAAGTCTTGTGAATATATTTTGATCAAATTAACAATTGAAAATGTTCAAGAAAGTCATAAACATATCTAAATTTCTGAGTGTGTGTGAGAGAGAGAGAGATGAATTAGAAAACCTGAGAATAAGCTGTATATTTCAAAATCTCAAAGAAAATTTTCTGAGATTATCCTCTTTTAATTTATGACTATTGTTTAAGAAATTATTTTGACAGATTAATATATATATATATATATATATATAATCTCTCTCTCTCTCTCTCTCTCTCTCTCTCTCTCTCTCTCTCTGTGTGTGTGTGTGTGTGTGTGTGTGTTTGTGTGTGTGTTCTGGAGTAGATTGTAATATTAATGTGTAACTACAAAAGACCATATCTAGTCTTTAGTTCAACAGCTCATATCTGTTTACTAATGTCAGAGCGTGATGATCATTTTGTGATTGCATGATAGACGATCAATGAGTGAATGACAATTTTGTTATTGCAAGAGTGCAATAAGCAGTGGGTGATTCACTAGTATGATGACCCATCTGATTTTGTTTCGTAGTGTGTATTAGACATTGAGCACCATTTTATGACAAACCTACAAAAGGCACAATTGATGGCCATTGTGTAGTGACAAATAATGTGATTGACACATTATGAAAGCAATTTATGCATTACAATTGTGTAATCATCACTGTACTGTGATGGAAAGAGTGTGATGGTTTAAGTAAAACAGTTAATTGGTGATTTGAAAATGTGTTGTTCACATTATTGTGATGTTATTGTAACGGTAACTGTGTGGTGTCAATTACCATACTGTTATGGAAACAATGTCATATATTGTGTTGGATAAACACTACATCACATTGCCTATGTGTGATGATCCCTTTGTAGAATACCCAGTGAATGTATACCCAATATTACGAAAACAATTAAAGGTTTCTCTTTCCTAGTCACTGTATGATAGCAATAAGATATGAAGACTATATGAAAACCAATAATTGATATCCACAGAGTGATGGACACTTTGTGATAAGTCACTGTGTACTGGTCACAGTGTGGTGTTCCCTGTGTGGTGGTCATTTTCTGTGGTATAATGTGGTCTGAAAACTGATTTTGGTGGTCAATGTGGCATGTTCACTGAAATATTGTCACATTCCGATGTCCACAATGTGATTATGATTGAGAGCTCATCTTTTGAATGATTGTCACGGTTTAATAATTATAATATACCAATGACTATAATGGTAACAATTTATGTCACTGTCAGATGATCAGTGGCAATTGACCACTGAATGTAGGCTACCATTTAATAGCCGGTGCATAATAGTCAATTATTTGATAGTCACACTGTGACAGGTGAGGGTTGACAGACTGTTTTATTTTTATGGAGTGATTCAAACACCAGGTTGTATATGTTTATAGAGGTCACATTGGGATAACCAATGACTCCTAATTCTTGGCCACTGTTGTGATGTCCAAAATATGATGGTAAATTTGTAATGATTTGAGTTAGGAGGTTTGCAAATTAAGAGATCTTCTATGTTGGTTTGCAACAATTAGGTCTCTACTGTGCTATTGTCTCTTTATAAAAATTAATTTGTGATCACTCATATTTGGTGACATTTATATAGAGTTCATTCTGGGGTCTATGAAATGTATACCACAGAGCAGTTCTCCCAGATTTAATACAAGAGAGGCCATCTCACAGTGGCTATCACGTGGTGACCATACAATGAAAGATGTACATATGTGGTCAAGACAAAATATTCCCTCACAGAGGATCCATCTTATGGCTGGAATCAGATAATTATTGCCTCCAGCTGTGTATTACCCTGTGACAATTACTGTGTCAGCATCAAACAGTGATGATCTTTCAATTGGTATCTCAGTATATAGAAACAATATATAAGATAATCACACGATGTCCCATTACATAGTAGCCATTAACCTTTCACTATTACACTGAAGTCATCACACATAGACAGTAAGGCAATTTTAGATTTTATCCTCCCTTATCAATTATGTCCTTTTTCACCATATTTCCCTTTTGTTCTGTCCTGTAGTGTGAGAACCTGTCTCAGCAGGGCAGTCAGGATTTTACTTTTCCAGTGATAAATAAGAGTGAAAGGAGACAGGGGCACACAATGCAACAACTTTCACAATGGAGTTTTTTTTTTTTTTTTTCTTTTTTTAAAGGGGACAAAGAGTTTGTCTCTGGGAAAGAGAGTTGGGTTGGAAAGCCATGGTACTTTAGTCGACCATGTTTCATATACAATCAAATATTATATAAGTGCCTCTGTATATTGCCTCTGAGCAGCTAATTTAGAAATTCCTTTCCTCTTCAGTTCCTGTTAGCTGGTTATAAAAAAATTAATATTCCAGATTTTGTCATTTTCAGTTCTCCATGTGAGTTCTGATTGCTGAAAAACAATACATTATCATCCCACTTCAACTTTTCCTAATTTTATGAGTTTTTATGTTTTAATTGTTGATTTGAGAGCTTAGTCACTTGCGTTCCCATAGTGGTTTTGCATATCACATACTTTGCTTATAATAGACAAGTGCAGGTTTCTGAAAATTTAAAAAAATGAGACATTAGTAACATAGAAGTTCATAGGTCTCTTTTAATTTTTTATACATAACTCCCTTAGTAACTTAAATTATATGGAGGGTTCTATGTTCTCAGGTGTGCAAACAATATGATCAGAAAGTAGATTATGAGGAAGTAATTCTTTCTACCCTGCAGATTATTGCAAAGAAATTATGCATTGTAGAATTTTGAGCAAGAACCTTTATCTATCAAGATATCTTGTAAGACAGTGACCTCAGCTGTACATTATCATTACTGATATATATATATCAGTGTGTGTGCGTATACACACACACACACACACACAAATATATATGGCTACAGTTTCATAGTTTCATGCATCAATCTATATATCTTTGTTTCTCATTGTTGTGTCTGTGTGTGTGCTTATTTGTATAAGCATGTGTGTGTTTGGAGTGGTGTGTGCACAAGTGTAATTCATTCATAATGTCCAAATAATTGAACAGTCACCATGAATGGTATTATAAATTATTTTCAGCTACAAGCAAAAGGGTGCAGATGAACAGATAGTTAGTACAAAGATCAAATGATTCCAGACCAACCTTCCTGTTCTACCACTGTTCTTTTGGTCTGATTTTACTGGTCTACTTCTGTTTTTCCATATAGAGTAGAATGACATTACTCTAATGGTGTAATTCAGGGCCTGACTCTTCCTCTTATTTCTCCACTTAAGTATCATCACTTTCTTCTTTAGCTAATCTGCTGAAACAGGAGTAGGCTGTGGATATGGCTAGAAACAGGTTCTTCACAAAAATGCCTTACAAGCTCTTACTCTCTTTATTGATTCAAAACTTCATTAATCCCAATAAGCCCCAGGAGCCAATAAACACTTAGGTAATGTCCCAAAAGCGTCCTGACAGGTGACTATTCAAGAACATAAGTAAATAATACCCAACATAGGGAGAAATAAGAAATCAAAAATCCCCTTGCAATAAGGGACCAAATTGGAATACATTCAGAAAAAAAAAAGAGAAAAAGAGGAAACTCCATTAATTTTTAAAATTTACTGCCCATGGTCATGGATATATATTAAACAGTACAGTTCAAATAACAGCAAAGTAGGACAGGGGATCCAAAAAGTTGTGTACATTTTGTTCGATAACAACCTACAACATGACATTCATTTTACAAAGAAATAGAGCCTCTCCTCGAATGAAAAAAAAATATATATATATCATGTTTTGTATTGTATAGAAGGATTAACTTTCTATAAAAGTATGTACCTTTTTCCTATTGTACCAATATACTGAATAAAGGACCAAGGTAGTATAATAGTCACTTTTTGCATTATTATATTAAGATTGTTAATAAAAGTAATGGTATAGCTATAAAATGTTTATTTTATGAATATATACCACAGGACAGTTCTCCCAGATTTAATAAAAGAGAGGCAACCTCATAGTGGCTATCACTTTGTAACCATGTAATGAAGGATGTACATAAATGGTCAACACAAAATATTCCCTCATAGAGGATCCATATTATGGCTGGCATCAGAGAATTATTGCCTCCAGCTGTGTATTTCCCTGTGACCATTTCTGTGGGAGCATCATACAGTGACTATTTTCAATGGCTATCACAGTAAATAGAGCCAATATATAAGACAGTCACACAATGCGCCATTACATAGTAGCCATTAACCATTCACTATTACACTGAGGTCATCACACATAGACAGTAAGGCAACTTCTGGACTGTATCCTACCTTATCAATTATGTCCTTGTTCACTGTATTTCCCTTTTGTTCTATCCTGTGGTGTGAGAAACTGTCTCAGGAGTGCAATCACGAACCACCTGTGCAATAAGGCATCAAATTGTAATCCATTTCGAAAAAAAAAAGAAAAAAAGAAAAAAAAAGAGGAATCTCCATTTTTTTTAATTTACTGTCCATGATCATGGATAAATGTTAAACAGTACATTTCAAATAACAGCGAAGTAGAACAAGGTATCCAAAAAGTGATATACATTTTGTTTGATAACAATCTGCAAACTGATATTCGTTTTACAATGAGTAAGAGCTTCTCTTTAAAAGAAAAATATATACATCGTGTTGTGTATTGTATAGAAGGTTTACCTGTCAAAAAAAGTATATAATTTTTTCCTTATTGTAGCAATATACAAAAATATGTTCCAAGGTATTTTAATGGTCATTTTTTTGTATTATTATATGAAGATCGTTATTAAAATAATGTTATGGCTATAAAATTTTTTATGAATATATTTTTTTAGTTAGGCAGTGGTTGGACATGCCTTAATCCCAATATTTAGGAGGCAGAATGTATATTTCTGATTTCGAGGTCAACCTGTTCTACAGAGTGAGTCCCACAATATCCAATGTTATACCTAGAAACCCTGTTTCAATAAACTAAAATAACAACTCTAAACAAATTATTTTAAACATATATTTTATTTGTTTAACCTTTAAATATTTCTGTGTCCTCCTTTTATTTTTTTTAAACTGCAAACTCATGCAAAAACAAGACAATAATGTCTGAGGTACAGACCTGGAAAAATAGACAGAACAACAATTAGAAGAGTAGATTTGAATTTACACCCCAAAATTTTATGGACAAATAAAAGAACCAAATTCAGGGTCTCTTTCTTTTGTGAATCAGTCAGGAGTAAAGCTTGCATTGTATGTTCTGTAGCTTGCTGAAGAATAAAAAAACAGAGAATACCCTGTTTAGTGAGAAATTATTGAATTTTGATGTCCCAAGGAACAGTAGGAATTTACTATGACACTATATGCTTCTGAATTAAAGATCAATATCCACCTGCCTTTGATTGTTCAAGACAATAGTGAAGTATCAATACTAGGAACCAAGAAACCTACACATAGGATGAGAGACACCAAGAAATGTACCAGTACCCTAAAAATCAACATCCTGACATGCCTCTCAGAGTGTATTGTGGTCCTTGATCCACTTGGAAATAAACTTTTCACAAGGTGACAATCATGTTTCTATTTTCATTTTGATACATACTGGTTTCCATTTATGTCAGCACAATTTATGGAAGATAACTTTTATTCCAATGTGTATTTTTGACTTTTTTCTCAAGATCAACAATCCCTGTGTGGTTTTATTTCTGGGTCTTCAGTTCTACTCTATGAGTAATTTTCTCTATCTCTATACCAGCACCATTCCATTCACATCAGTATTGCTCTGTAGTGGAACTTGAGTTCATGGATAGTTATTCCTCCATAACATTTTGTAGCCTTAAGAATAATTGCTACTTTGGGTTTTTCAGATAAATTTCAGAATTGTTTTTTCTAAATTCATGAAAAATTGTGTCAGTGTTTTGATGGGGATTTGGTTGAATGTGTGGAATGCTCTTGGTAAAATTGCCTTTTTTGTAATATTTTTCTACCTTTTCAGAAGAGTTGGGGAACTCCTCCAACTTTGCTGGACAGTTGAGAATATGCAGAGACTAAGCTACCTACCAGGGAAATACAAGGTCAAAAGCCCTTGACACATATATACCATAAATCTGCCTGGTCGTTCCTCATTTGGAGAAGATGTTCCTAATCCTAGAGAAACTTGAGGCTCCAAAGAGGGGGGAGGGTGCCAGGTATGAGGGGAATAGGGTGAGCAGCCCCTTGGAGGCAAAAAGTAGGAAGAGTAGAATGACAAATTATGGGAGGCAGAAATAGGAGGGGGTAATGTCTAGAATGTAAATTAATAAAATATAAAAAATCCAAAAACTATCAGAATGCCTAATATCAAAATTTCACGTGATAGAGCTTACTGCCAATGATGTAGAGAAAGAGGAACCCTCCCCTACTGGTGGGAAGATTGCAACATGAGATAACCGCACAGAGAATCAATCTGGAGTTTCCTCATTAATTGGGAAAGGGTTCTACCAGAAAACACATTCATGGGCATGTATGCCAAAGTTGCCCCTTCATAAAACAGGAAAACGAGTCGATTTATTGTCATAATGTCCTCATTTGTCATTGTAGAACCTGGAAACAAGCCAGATGTTCCACAATAGAAGATTAGATACAAAACATGTTCATTTACACCGTGGAATATCAGTAAGGTATAAAGATTGAGGATATCATGAGTGTTGCAGCCACGTGGAGGTAACTAGAAAACAATATTCTCAGGGAACTTACTCCAACCCAAAAGGACATGCATGGAATGTACTCAGTAATATGTATAATTAGTCTAAAAAGCACAGAAAACCTACTCAACCCACAGGATTCAAGAAATTTATCAACCCAAATACCCAACTGACAATGCCTAAATCAACCTGGGACTGAAAGAAAGACCCATGTGTGTGATGTGGAATATGTGGGAGGGAAGGAATATAGTGAAAGAGGAGACATAGAGAGGAAGGGGAAAACATGATGAGATAATAGAAAGGGAATGGGACTTATTTCTTCAGCATCAACAGCAGACAGAGTGGACACAAGTAACATTGGAAGTTAAAGTGCGGAGCATCCAGAATGCACAAGAGATCTCAGATGTGAGAGATGCTCTGGAATCACATGGAGGGACATTGCTTGAAATGCTCATAATGTGGAGGGCGAACATGTAGAGTAAACCACCAGCAGAAAGAAAGGAGAACAAGTGAAGGAATGTGGTTGCAATTCTACCTTCAAGTTCTGATCCAGAAATGTTCCTATTTGCAAGAATTGCAGGGGTACAAATGGAAAAGATCATAAGACAAAGGAAATCAAGTGACAGGCCCAATTTCGGATCCAGTTTCTTTGTATGCTGAGGCCTGACACACTTTTCTGTTGCTGTTGTGTGTTTGCAGACCTGTAATGGGTACCCTCTGAGAGGTCCAACAAACAGCAAAACGTTAGATGAAGATACTAGCACACAAGCAATGGAGACAAACTGGGCAAGCCTGTGATTGAATAAGGAAAATATGGATGAAGATGATGAGGAGGGACACTCCCTTTGGAGGTCCAGCAGTCTCAATTGACCTAAATCTCCAAGATGTTTTAGAAACTGAGCCACCAACCAGCCAGCATAAACAGGCTGATAGAAGGTACAGGAATCATATATAGCAGAGCAGTGCCTACTCATGTCACTCTGTGAGAAACTCTGGCTAACCACTGAGACCCATGAGGATAAAGTTTGTTGGTATGTCTGCAGGGTTGATAATAAGTCATAAGGTCATCCTTTTGGAAACTGCAGAGACAGGGCCTTTAAGAGATGGGGAGTAATTAGGGAGCTGACTGGGATGAAGGTAATATCTGAACAATAAATAATAATTTAAAAAAAGTAGTTCAGAACAAGTCCTCTTATAAAACTTATTCAAAACTACTGAATAAAATGCTCAAAACAATATTTAGAAACACATCAAAATCATCACCCAACATAATTATGTATCATCTCAGGGATGTTGAGAGGTTTAAATTAACAAAAAAATAATAATAATCCATTGGAAAAAATGTATAAAGAAAGTATAGGAAATCAGATAATGAACTCTTGATACTGAAAACACTGTGACAAAATTTAATGCCACTTACTTCACAAAGTATTTATTAAGTGATGGATAGATGTTTATGAAAAAAAGATAATTAAGGCAGTATAGAGTTTAACGGTAGAAAACATTGAGCAAAGTTCAGAGAAGATAAAAGAAAATTCTTCCAAAATGAGGCACAAGGCAAGACTGCCTGTTCTATCACTTTCATAAACAGCTTGAAGTTGTTTCCCACGTATGAAAACAACTAAATGAGATCCATGGAATACACATTAGAAAAGAAGAAATAAAAGAATCTCTACTTACAAATGATAACATAATACAGTTGACTGATGCATTTTTTTTTTAGCAGAGAGTATCTGAATCTGATAAAACATTTATCAAAGTGCAATTTACAGTCAATGGAGATGTAAATGTAACTGATTAAGAAATTTGTTGTCATTCATAATACAAATCAAAAACGTTCTGAGAAGTAAATCAGGGAAACAACACAGTTAACAATAGCCAAATATAAGTTTTAAATATCTTGGCCAGCGTTAAAACAAGTAAGTGTAAGATCTGTAGAAAAAGAAATATAAGTACTAAAGAAAAAAAAACAAAAAACAAATATGTAAATGAAAATCAGGATTAACATTGTGAAAGTAGATGTTATCCCAAAGTAATCTACAAATTTAATTCAATTTCTATGAAAATTCAACACATTTATTATAAACCTTATACTTATAATTCTTACAATCAAATGGACAAAAATTTAGAATCGCTAAAAGAATGCAAAATAATCAAAGAGCTTTGTGAGAAATTGCCATCACTTACCTCTAGCAGTTCTACTGTAAAATAATGATAATAATTGACTGGCATTTGTACAGAAACATACTGGTTGATAAATGGAATTGAAAAATAATCCCCAAAATAAACACATCTATGGACATATGAACTTCGATAAAATATTTATTCATTCATCTGACACAAGTAGCATCCTCAAAAAATTGTGCTACTCTTTCTGAATGCTCATATGTAGGAGAATTAATATATATCATGTTAATCACCCTGCACAAAAGTAACATCTAACAAAATAAATGAACTTAAAATGAAAATAGGAACTTTGGAACTCATAAAATGAAAGTAGGAAATATCAATGAATTGCATTGATAATTCTGCAAGAGTCCATTTTCTGAGTAGATAATAAATGTCTAAGCTAGTAAAATCAACAATTGATACATTGAACATCATGAAATTACAAGGTTCCTGTAAGGCAAAAATAATTAGACAAAATTGAAGCCTATAAATTAGGAAAAGTTGTGGACAAACTCTCTGTTTGAAACAGGGCTATTATCCAAAACATATAAGGAACACAAGAATGATTGCAATTCAGCTTCATTTCATCTTTCCCTTTTTTTAAAGTTTACCTTTGATGGTAGCCTAGGGGAATGCATAAGAAAAGCCCTTGTCTTTTCTTGTCTTTTTACACAAGTTAAATCCCTCTCATCTCCCTGCCTCTAGTAAAGAAAATGTAAAAGTTCAAGAACAATACCTTTGGACTAGTCAGCCTCTGTTTTGGAGAATGCAGCATGTAATATTCTTCACTTTTTAATTTTCAGAAATTATGATAAGCAGTGAAGTATTTTTTTATCCTGACAGGCTAAAATTACTGAGGCTCAATTGATTGCCCATCTCAAGGCCACCTCCTTCAGGAAGATCCATATTCCTGCTTAAACATTATTACGCAGACACCAAGATCACTTCTTAACCTGTTGGTTTTACTGAAATAGCACACAAGCTTACTTCTGCCTCATGCGCAACACTGTACACTCCCAATTTTTTCATCTAAGTATACACAGACTATTCCACATGTATATGGAATATACATGTGGAATAGTATGTATCCAGAAATAACTGCTTGAAAATCGTAGGAGCTGTTGTTGCTATAACACTGGTAACATCACTGGGGATTACAATGGTTCTCCAGGATACAAAAGAAACTCAGATAATGTCCTGTTGATGTCATGGGTAATAACATGTCACATGGGAACTGAGTACTTAGTTACAACCCTAAGAAGGAATGTTTCATCTCTGGCTTAAACTCAGCTATTAAACAACACAAACTGCCAAATAGTGCTAAAAATCCATCCCATTTTGTATGATGAGAACAGACACTGTGTCTCGTACAAGTTTATGAACAATCATCCTTAAAAAGCAGGCAAGGCAATTTTCAATTCGAGATGTTGGATAGAATAATAATCATATAGGCCATTCAATCCTTAAAAGATGCCCACATTTCTTTAACTGACATATAATGCAGCAATAATAATACTGGCGACCATTTGATTAATTCTTGACAGAGGAAAATGAAATAGTGGAGGAGCAAAAAAAGAAATTCCTTGAGTTGAAATAGGTGTTCTCTTCTCTACAACAAATATATCAAATTTGTGCCTAGATATAGCACTCTGTATGTTATATATTATCTATCTAAAGTCAGAAAACAATAGATTTTGGCTAAAGGAACAATAGGGTTGAGACAAGACAGTTGACACATTGAGTGCATAGCATGAAGGAAGCCCAAACCTAAGTGACTAGTAATTTCCTCATTATACTTGGTGGCACCATTTCTTTCTTATTCTTTATTTATATCCCAAATGATTTCACCTTTCCCAGTTCCCCATCTCCCCAGATGCCATATAAGGTTTCTTCTTTCCACCCTTATTCCTGGGAAGTAGAAACAGGTTGATTGTGTCTCAAGGATAACCTGTAAAGGCAAGGGACATCAACACTCATTTTACAGTGGAGCATACTTGAGGTTTGTAAATTATTTTAAATATATTGTTTCTACATAGGATAATGAATTTTGCGTGTGAATATGTATTTATATTTGAAATCATACTTACCAAGGGCCCATTTGGAAATCAGAGGACAAATGGTATGATGTGGTTCAATTATTTAGCCAATGGTTTAGCTATTCATTTATTTTCCATTGGAGAGAGCTCACTAATCTCATTGAGATATTTCTTGAACAAGGCCATTTTAAAGATTTATCAATTTATTTACCATTCTGTATTGAGCTAAAGGTATAATTAAAAACCCTTCAAAGTAATATAATATAGAAAGCTGTACTAGAACATTATGAAAAGAAATACTTCCTAAATTGTGAATATTATTTCTCGTTTTTACCATAGAGACTAACAGTGAACACAGTTGACTTTTATATCCCTACATGCTGAATTTCTATTTTTTTTCCATTTAAAATATTCTCTGATATAACATTCTATAGCCTTATCTTTTATAGGGCATAAATCATACACAACACCAGTCATTTGTCTATATTTAAAAAAATATATGACTACTAGTGATAAAGTTGCAATGAATCTTTTCAGATTTCTTCCTAAGGATGCTGGGCTAGAAAATCTATTAGGAAGACATGGATATTAAAAAACCAAAAGGATAAGGAGCAATACCTATTCCCTCTGATCTGAGACCCATATAAACAGATACTATAACATAAATATGCATGGTTTCGATAGAGATACATTGATTTTTGTGACAGTCAGTGTGAACCACTATTGGCAGAGGTATGGTGATTCTTTAGGTTTGATTTTTATATCCTTGACATCACTGCCTGTTAAAATCCTTCATTCTACCCTTCAATAAGGTATGATAATCTTCTCACTTATATTGAGTTTTTGTTCTTTGTATCTGAGTCCATTGTTTCCTTGTGGAGTCATTTGTAGTAGTACTAGGTAGTAGTTGTAATAGGTGTCAATTTCTGAGTATAAGAGAATGTTTTTACACATCATCTTAGTGACATTTTTTAACAGTTGTTGGTTCAACTACATTTTCAGAACATTTGAATTGATTTATCTTTCTCTCAAAGCAGTGACAAGGGCTTCATCATGTGTTACAGATATTAGACTGGAAATAATGTAGATATCCCTGCATAGAGGAATTTAAAACAAACATATATCTCTTACACTAAGCAAAATAACAGAGATGATAAATGCAATGATATCTTCATTTTCTTAGAAAACCAGCAACTGGTTTTGTTGATTCCTTTTGAGTTCTCTCTGTTTTCACTTATTTGATTTCAGCAGTGAGTTGATGATTCCCTGCATTCTACTCCTTTTTGCTGTATTAGCTTCTTTCTGTTATAAAGCTTCCAGATGTGCTGTTAAGTTGCTATTGTGTGTTTTCTGCAGCTTCTTTTGGAGGCACACAGACCTATGGATATTCCTCTGAGGATAACTTTCATTGTACCCCATAAATTTGGTAATGCTGTGCCTTCATTTTTATTAAATTCTAAAAAATTAATTTGTTTTACCTCTTTATTAACAAATTATTTGTTTTATTTCCATATTTCTACCTTGTCCAATATATCATTGAGTAGAGCATTGTTCAGCTTCCAGGTGTATGTAGGCTTTCTGTTGTTAATGTTTCTATTGATTACAACCTTTTCTTCATAGTGATCTGATAGGAGGCATGGGATTATGTGGATCTTCTAATATCTGCTTAGGTCTGTTTTGTGACTAATGATATGGTCATTTTTAGGAGACAGTACGATGAGTTGCTGAAAAGGTATATTCATTTAATCTATTAAATCCATTTGGCCAAAAACTCGTTACTTTCACTCTGTCTCTGTTTATCTTGCCTTTCCCTGATCTGTCCATTGACGAGTGTTGGGTGTTGAAATCACTCACAATTATTGTGGGGTGCGAAGTGTGCTTTAAGCTTTAGTAAAGTTTCCATAATGAATGCCGGTGACCTGGTATTTGTATCATAAATATTCAGAATTGAGAGTTCGTGGTAGATATTTCCTTTGATGAGCATGAAAAAACCTTCTGTTTTTTGTTTGTTTGTTTTTGCTTTTTGAGTGACTTTAGTTTTAAAGTCTCTTTTATTTGATGTTAGAATTTCAAATCCAGCTCGTTTCCTGGGACCATTTGCTTAGAAAAACCTTTTCCAGACTTTTACTCTGAAATAGTGTTGGTCTTTGACACTGAGAGGAGTTTCATGTATACAGCAAATATTGGGTCCTGTTTACATATCCAGTCTATTAGTCTATGTCTTTCCATTGGTGGAATTGTGTGCTTTGATTTTAAGGAATATTAAGGAATAGTGATTTCTACTTCCTGCTATATCTAATATAATTTTAATTGTTTCTGTTCTTATCTCCCTGTGGATTTGTTGAATGAAGAGTTATTTCATGGTTTTCTAGTGCATAGTTTCCTCCTCATCTCATTTTATTGTTTTTTTTGTTTTTTCAGTTTTTGTTTTTGTGTTTGTTTTGTTTTGTTTTGTTTTTCCATTATAAGTATACTTTGAAATGCGGGGTTTTTTGGAAAGATACTGTGTACATTTTGTGGGGTTTCTTTTGTTAGTTTCTGTGTGTGTGTGTGTGTGTGTGTGTGTTGGTATGTGTGTGTGTGTGTGTGTGTGTGTGTGTGTGATGGAGTACCTTGGTATATCCATCTATGGTAATTAAAAGTTTGATGGATATAGCAGTGCGGGTTGGCATTTATGTTACCTTAGTGTCTGTAAGATATCTGCCCATGCTCTGGCATTCCTATTCTCTGGGGAGATGTCCAGTGTAATTCTGATAGGTCTACTTTTATATGTTTTCTGGCTTTATCCCCAAATGATTTAATATTCTTAGTTTAGTGCATTTGTTGTTTTAATTATTATGTGCTGGGAGGAATTTCCTTTCTGGTCAAAACTATTTAGAGATCTGTAGCCTTCTTGGATATCCATGTGCCTCTCTTTTTTTTAGGTTAGGGAAGTTTTCTTCTATTATTTTGTTGAAGATATTTACTGGTCCTTTAAGTTTGAATTCTTCACATTATTATATACATATAGTCCTTAGGTTTTGTCTTCTCTTCTTTCCAGGATTTTCTTCATGTTTTGGGTCAGAAGCTTTTTGTTTTGTGAATTTTCTCTAATTGTTGTGTCAATGCTTTCTGTGGTATCATCTATATCTGAGATTCTCTCTTCTATCTCTTTTATTCTGTTGTTGATGCTTGCATCCATAACTCCTGACTTCCTTCCTAGTTCTTCTATGTTCAGATTGTTTCCTTTTTTGATTTCTTTATTGTTTCTAGATCCATTTTTTTTTTTATCCTGGATGGCGTTGTTCAGTCCCTTTACCTGTCTTTTTTTGTATGTTCTTGTAGCTCTTAAAGCATTTCTCTCTGTTTACTTGTGTTTTCCTATATTTCTTTAAGGGAATATTTCTGTTTTAATTAAAGGCTTCTATCAGCATGCAAATCTTGCTTTTCTGGTGTGTTGTGGTGTCTGGAAATTTTTGTTTTGGGACACTTGGGTTGCAATGGTGCCTTATTGCCTAGATTTTGCTTAGTAATCTTTGTAAGTTTAGTGTTTTGTCATCTCATTCTCTTTGGTGTTACATGAGCCTGCTGTCACAGACTGGTTCTTGTTTCCCTTATGTGCATTACAACCTATCTCAGCACCCCTAGATGACAGGCTTTCCCATATCTCAGAGTGCTATGGCTCTGTGCATCTCCTGGGTGCAGGTGAGTCCCTGGCAGACTGAGTCCCAAGTAATCTTACACTTGAGTTTTTTCTGGTTTCTGGAATGTTACAATTTGCTCAGTAGCAGGAGTGAAGATGGTGACCTAACATCTAACTATAATTTGAATGGACAATAGTAAATTAATTATTGCCTCAGTACATTGTATCAGATAAGTGTATTTGTTATAGCTATAACAGATATAGCTTTTCTTCCAGAGTTGCTGACAGCCGTCTTTGAAGACTATTGGATAGTGCAAAATTGACATTTTCACTCATTCAAACAAATTGTGGTGCAACTACCACTATTTCTAATTTCATGTGATTCCCTTTATAAACTGTTGATTTAGAGCTTAGTCATTTGTGTTATCCATGGTTTTGTTAATTAGTGCATCCTTGTGTATATTAACATGTCCACATTTTTGGAAATAATGAAAGTAGTTCACAATGAAGTGTTTGCTACCAATTGTCAGGAGACTTTAGTAACATAAAAGTCCATAGGTCTCCTTCTCCCTGATGATTTTTCACCATGGTACACTCTGTGCGACTTTTCAAATATATGCTAGGTTCTATGGTACAGAGGTGTGCAAACAACTATAATCAGGAAAGAGTATATGAAACATTGATTCTCTCTACCATGTGAATAATACCAAAGAAAATATCCATTGTAGAATTGGAAGCAAATACCATTATCCATCAAAATATCTTGTAAGAACATAACCTCAACTATATGCTTTTGTAATCTATTTATGATTTTATATCATTTTATCAATCAATCAACCTCTAGTATAGGAAAACAATATTGGAAATGACTAATTTAATTTTAGGTTCTTCTCCTTTTATTGCAATCATAATTACAAAGCTTGAAAACCTGTTAACAGTCATATGTATATTTTTTAATTAATTTTTTAAATCACAAATATGTGGTGGATCTATTTGTCTTGATTAGGTATGAATACTCAAGGATTAACAATATTGTATGGTCTATAAAGAAGTTGGGGACACTTTGGAAAAGTCTTTATAATTTGACTTGTGCATATCTAGAAATATTAAGTTATTGTCTTAAGATATTATGGTTTTGATGATGTAATGTATGAGACATTTATGTAAAGTCTATAATCTGCATGATATGTTAATCTGCTGTGGCATTGTCTTCATTAAAGTGTTTGGAAAATCTAGTATGAGCTTTACATGTCCTAAAAGCAAGAGACAGTACATGTCTCTTAAATTAAGCTGTACTCAAATAAAATTTGTTAATTAACAATATGTATTAAAATATAATTTTAAGCAATTGTAAGCCATGAGCGATCTATTTAATTATCAATCTACAAATAAAAAGTCTGATTATTTAACGTTTTACTCAACAGTGGCTGTAGCACATAATAAGCAGGAGAAATATTTAAGGTTATAAATAATGAATCTAAGTGTTTCTATTTCTCTATCATTAGAGGAGCTGTTTTGACTGTATGCATACATTTACAAAACTTTAGGGATAAACAAATTTAAAAATGTGTATTTGGAATAATGATTATTGAATTTGCCTAAAAAGTTTGCTATGCAAAAGACCAAATATTAGTATTCTTCACAAACCAATGTAATGGATCTTTGGACTAAGGAATAAACATAGTTCTTTTATAAAATATTTTTCTGATTCTATCTTAAAATTTTGCGTTGACATAGCAACAGACTCATAATCAGGTGCTCAAATTTTACTTGGAGGTGAAGAAATATGAATTAACATTAATGGTCCCTTTACCAAAAGACTGTTGTGAAATGGCCAACAATTGACTTTTTTTGTAAAGAAATTATCACTCAGAAGTTAATTGTATATGGGTTTAGGATTTTCATTCCCCATGAAACTACCAAATAGGGTTTTAATTTCTCTTGTGGCAATCTTGAGGAGAGGTATTAACAAATTAATATTTTCTCAAAGCTTTTAAATCATTTAAATTGAATAAACTGTCTTTTTTGTAAAATTATTTTTATTTTCTATATTCTATGTTTACATTCCAAATGATTTCCCCTTTCCCATATACCCCTTTCCCCCTATGTCCAATGAACCTTCTTCTATCCATCCATTCTCCAGTCACCTCCCTCCTTTTTCTCTGTCCTTATATTTCCCTCCAATTCTAGATCAATCCTTTCCAGGATCAGGACCCTCTCCCACTTCTTCATGGGAATCATTTGTTATATGATTTGTGCCTTCGGTATTCAGAGCTTCTGGGCTAATTAATATCCACTTATCAGAGGTTGCATTCCATGTGTATTCTTTTGTGATTGGGTTACCTCACTTAGGATAATATTTTCCAGATCAAACCATTTGCCTAAAAATTTTGTGAATCCATTGCTTCTAGTTGCTGTGTAGTATTCAATTGTGTAAATATACCACATTTTCTGTATCCATTCCTCCTTTCAGGAACATTTGGGATCTTTCCAGCTTCTGGCTATTATAAATAAGGCTTCTATGAACATAATGGAGCATGTGTCTTTATTCCAAGCTGAGGAATCCTTTGTGTATATGCCCAGAAGAGGTATAGCAGGGTCCTCTGGAAGTGTCATGTCCAGTTTCCTGAGGAACCTCCAGACTGATTTCCACAGTGGTTGTACCATCTTACAGGCCCACCAGCAGTGGAGGAGTGTTCCTCTTTCTCAAACTCCTCGCGAACACCTGCTGTCTCCTGAGTTTTTGACCTAAGCCATTCTGACTGGTGTAAGTTGAAATCTCAGGGTTGGTTTGATTTGCATTTCCCTAATGACTAATGATGTTGAGCACTTCTTAAAGTGCCTCTTGGCTATCCGAAATTCTTCATGGGGAAAATTTTTTTTTAGATCTGTACCCCATTTTTAATAGGGTTATTTGGTTCTCTGGGGTCTGACTTCTTTAGTTCTTTGTATTTATTGCATATTAGCACTCTATCAGATGTAGGGTTGGTGAATATCCTTTCCCAATTTGATTGTTGCCATTTTGTCCTTTTAACAGTGCCATTTGCCTTTCAGAAACTTTGAAATTTTATGAGGGCCCATTTGTCAATTCTTGATCTTAGAGCTTCAGCTATTGGTGTTCTGTTCAAGAACTTTTCCCCTGTGCCCATGTCCTCAGGGTCTTCTACACTTTCTTCTCTATTAGTTTAGTGTGTCTGGTTTTACTTGGATGTCTTTGATCCACTTGCAGTGAAGTTTAGTACATGGAGAAAAGAATGGATCAATTTGCATTCCTCTGCATACTGACCTCCAATTGAACCAGCACCATTTGTTGAAAAGGCTATCTTTTTTCCGCTTGATGTTTCCAGCAACTTTGTTGAACATCAAGTGACCATAGGTGTATGGATTCATTTCTGAATCTTCAATTCTATTCCAGTGGTCCACTTGTCTGTCACTGTGCCAATACAATGCAGTTTTTTTTTTTAACGCTATTTCTCTGTAGTATTGTTTGAAGTCAAGGATAGTGATTCCCCCAGAATTTCTTTGTTGAGAATAGTTTTAGCTATCCTGGGTTTCCTGTTATTCCAGATGAATGTCAGAATTGCTTTTTCTAACTCTGTAAAGAACTGAGTGGGATTTTGACGAGGATTGCGTTGAATCTGTAGATCACTTTTGGCAAGATGGCCATTTTAACTATATTAATCCTGCCAATCCACCAGCATGGCACATTTTTCCATTTTCTGAGATATTCTTCGATTTCCTTCTTCAGAGCCCTGAAGTTCTTGTCATATAGATCTTTCACTTGTTTGGTTATACTCACACCAAGATACTTTATATTGTTTGTGGCTATTGTTGAAGGGTGTCATTTCCCTAACTTCTTTCTCAGCCTGCTTAACATTTGAGTATAGGAAGTCTACTGATTTGCTTGAGTTGATTTTATAACCATCCACTTTGCTGAAGTTGTTTATCAGCTGTTAGAGTTCTCGGGTGGAGGTTTTCGGGTCACTTAAGTAGACTATCATGTCATCTGCAAATAGTGATAATTTGACTTCTTCATTTCCACTTTCTATCCCCTTTACCTCCTTATGTTATCTAATTGCTCTAGCTAGAATTTTAAGTACTGTATTGAAAAGATATGGAGAGAGGACTGCCTTGTCTAGTCTCTGATTTTAGTGGGATTTCTTCAAGTTTCTCTCCAGTTAGTTTGATGTTGGCTTCTGGTTTGCTATATATAGATTTAATGATGTTTAGGTATGGGACTTGAATTCCTGTTCTAAGACTTTTAGCATGAAAGGATGCTGAATTTTGTCAAATGCTTTTTCTGCATCTAATGAGATGATCATGTTTTGTTTTTTTCTTTGAGTTTGTTTATGTAGTAGATAGCATTGATGGATTTCCTTGTATTGAACCATCCCTGCATCCCTGGGAAGAAGCCTACTTGATCATGGTGGATGATCCTTTTGATGTGTTCTTGGATTCTGTTGGCAAGAATTTCATTAAATATTTTTGCATCAAAATTCATGAAATTGGCCTGAAGTTCTCTTTGTTAGTTGGATCTTTGTGTGGTAGCAGCGTTATTGGATTTCATAAAACGAATTGAGTAGGGTTCCTTCTGTTTCTATTTTGTGGAATAGATTGAAAAGTATTGGTGTTAGGTCTTCTAAGAAGGTCTGATAGGATTCTGTACTGAAGCCATCTGGTCACGTGCTTTTTTTGGTTGGGAGACTTTCTATGACCGTTTTTATTCTTCAGGTGTTATGGGACTGTTTACATGATCTATTTGATCCTGCTTTAGTTTTGGTGTTAGATATCTGTCTAGGAAACTGTCCATTTCCTCCAGATTCTCCACTTGTTTTGAGTATAGGTTTTGTAGTAGGATCTAATGATTTTTTTGAATTTCCTCAGTTTCTGTTGTTATATCCCCCTTTTCATTTCTATGTTTGTTAATCTGTATACTGTCTCTGTGCCTTTTGCTTAGTCTGGCTAAGGGTTTATCTATCTTGTTGATTTTCTCAAAGAACCAGGTCCTGGTTTTGTTGATTCTTTGTATGGTTCTTTCTTTCTACTTGATTGATTTCGGCCCTGAGTTTGATGATTTCCAGCCTTCTACTCCTCCTGGTTGAAATAGCTTCCTGTCAATCTTGAAATTTTTTTGTTGCTGTTGCTGTTGTTGTTTTGTTTTTTGTTTTGTTTTTTGTTTTGTTTTTTTTTTGTTTTTTTGTTTGTTTGTTTTTTTTTTTTTTTAATTTGATAGGTTATGTTCTTTAGGGTTGATGAAAGAAGACAACTATCTTGCTCTTTCCAGGGTGAAGTTTCCCTCCTTGTATTGGTATTTTCACCTATTATCCTTTCTAGGGCTCGGTTTGTGGATAGATACTGGGTAAACTTGGCTTGGTCATGGAATATCTTAGTTTCTCCATCTACGGTGATTGAGAATTTTGCTGGGTATAGTAGTTTTGGCTGGAATTTGTGCTCTCCTTGAGTCTACATGAGATCTGCCTAGGATCTTCTAGTTGTTATAGTCTAGGTGAGAAGTTTGGTGTGATTATGATAGGTCTTCTTTATATGTTACTTGGCCTTTTTCTCCTACTGTCTTTAATATTCTTTCTTTGTTTAGTAAATTTGGCGTTTTAATTATTATGTGACAGGATGTATTTTGTTCTGGTCCAGTCTGTTAAGAGTTCTGTAGGATTCTTGTATATTCATGGTCATCTCTCTATTTAGATTAGTGAAGTTTTCTTTCATAATTTTATTGAAGATATTTGCTGGCCTTTTAAGTTGTAAATGTTCACTCTAATCTGTGCCTATAATCCTTAGGTTTGGTCTTCTCATTGTGTCCTGGATTTCCTGAATATTTTGGGTTACATGCTTTTTGCATTTTACATTTTCTTTAACTGTTATGTCCATGGTTTCTATGATATCTTCAGCATCTGAGATTCTTTCTTCTATCTATTGAATTCTGTTGTTGATATTTGCATCTGTGTCCCCTGATTTCTTCCTAAGGTTTTCTATCTCCAAAGTTGTCTCCCTTTGAGTTTCTTAGTTGTTTCTACTTCTGATTTTAGATCCTGGATGATTTTGCTTAACTCCTTCACTTTCTTCTTTGCGTTTTCCCGTAATTCTTTAAGAGATTATTGTGTTTCCTCTTTCATGACCTCAGCCTGTTTACCAAAGTTCTCTTGTATTTCTTTAAGTCTTTTTTGCATTTCCTCCTTATTGGTTTTTGTATTCTCCTGAATTTCTTTCAATGATTTTTGTTTTTCACTTGTAAGGGCTTATAACTTTTGATCCATTTTCTCCTGAATTTCTTTAAGTATGTCCTTCATGTGTTCCTGTACCAGCTTCACGACCAGTGATGTTAAATCCAAATCTTATTTTTCTGGTGCGATATGGTACCCAGGATGTGCTGTTAAAGGAGAATTGGGTTCAGATGCTGCCATATCTCCTTGATTTCTGTTAGTGACATTCCTATGTTTGCCTTTTGCCATCTAGTTCTCACTTGTGTTAGTTGGTCTTGTTGTCAATGCTGGACTCACCAGTGCAAGCTGCCTCTTCCCAGCTGGCGTCTGGTGCACAGCTGACTTCCTGCACTGCCTGTAAGCAGGGTGCTGCAGCCCAGGCTTTTCGGATCCCGAAGCAGACACCTGAAGGCTCATGCTCGGGCCTGCTGGACTCACCAGAGCACACTGACTCCTCCCAGCCAGCCTCCTGGGTGTCCCTCTGGCCTCTTGAAGGGCCTAGAGATGTGGTGTTGTAGCCCAGGCTGTTCTGGATCCTGAAGCAGAGATCTGAAGGCTTCTCCACAGAGGCCTCAGGACTGGAACCTAAGCTCTGTGGGAAAGACCCACTGGAGAATGCTGGCTATGTCCTCCCAGTCTGCCTCTGGGTGCACACCGGGCCTCTTGCACTTCCTGGAGTCCGAGTGCTGTGGGCCAGGCTGTTCAGATCCCAAAGCAGACACCTGAAGGCTCCTGCCCATGGGCTGTTTGACTCACCAGAACACACTTATGCCTTCCAGCAGGCCTCCCTTGTGCCCCTCTGGCCTCTTGCAGGGCCTGGAGATGTGGTGTTGTAGCCCAGGCTGTTCTGGATCCAGAATCGGAGAGTCCTCAGGACTTCAAATTGTCTTTTTAATTTGAGTTTTCTGTGCCACAGTTTCTTTAGGATATAACTGATCTACTTGTCTGATTTTACTTAATAACAAGTATGGATAAGTTAAAACCTTGAGCTTGTGATAGAATTGTAAATTGCAATTAAGGGAACATTGGCAATTTAAATATTTTTAAATTTCTTTTTGTAATATTAGAGCATGCACATAATTTTGAAGAATAAACTCAGTTTTAAACAATCTATTCTCTTTAAAATTAATATCAAGAGCATTACTTTTACATATAAAGTTTGACTGCCAGGTCTTACCTATAAGTGCATGACAATGCAGCATTTATTGCATCAGTTAAGAGACAATGTTTTAAATTCTCTCTCTTATAAGTTTAATTTCTGGGATAAGAGTAATATAAAATATTATCTCAATTTAGAATTTTATTCAGACACTTGTTTTTCTGAATTGGCTCAAGTCACCTGTTTTTAGATAAACTCCAACCATGAGTTACAAATTTTAAGCTAAATATCTGTTCTCAATTCTGTAATTTATATACTGTATGTATGTATATATATGTATATAATTTATTCACATATATAAATTAATCCTATTCAAAAACTTATAAATCAATACTCTATAACTGAGACATGAAATGAAGAACATATTTATATCTTAAAAACCAGTCAGGAACAAAAGTGAAGTTGCTATAAACATATTCTTATTTAAACCAGATAAATGTTTCTTACATTTTATAACTGCAATTTCAAGTGAAAAAGCAACTTGTACTTGTTGAACCCAATATAAAAAGTCGGAGAGGTTTTTCTAGGAAAAAACAGTCATCTGGCCTCTTTAAGAGCTGCTTGTGTAGATAGCTAGGCCTTAGCAGGATTTCTCCAATTGTACTTGACTCGCAGCCATAGTGAAGGGTAACTTATCAGTTTCTCTTGTGCAAATTGAAACTGCCCTTTAAACAAGGTAATCTAAATCAAAAGTTGGACAGCAAGCAAATACATGTTTAACCATTTTTTTAACCTGAAATGCACAACAATCAATCATTTACACAACAAAATCAAACACAAATTGATAGACACATGTACATATGGTGCAGCAAAGACAGAAAATAGACAGAGGGGGAAGAGAACTTGATGTCACAAAGAGATCCAGATATCCTAACAAAAACAAAGGATATCTCCGATAGAATCCAGGGAGGACGCAGGACATTTTCTGCTTTCCTCTCATCTCCAGTAGACACCTGAAATAGAGAATAACCATTTTCCTTCTTTTGATATAATGTCACCGATACAGAACGACTGCATTTCTAAAACCTTCACTCCCCCCCCCTCTCTCTCTCTCTCTCTCTCTCTCTCTGGTCATTACTCAACACCTAACTCTTTATGTCCTTCTCCTTCTTGGAATTCTGCCAGAGAATTGAGATGAGGCACAATGGCTGTCACTGATAGTTGTTTCCCAGCACTCTGCTTTTATAACTTTTGATCCCTTTTCATATTACACAGATATTATTTACACACTCATCACATTCAATTCCCAAAGCCATGCATAGCAAAAATATACTTGAGCTAAGAATCT